>NC_136488.1:144528627-144576127 GCF_053919585.1 Euprymna scolopes
GAATCCCGAACACGTAAATTATATCGTGCCTCGCCTGCCTCTGCCTCACTATGCGGAAAAAACACCGTGGTAATTTTTTTTTTTTTAATCTACTTTTACGTGTTAGAACTTAATTACATTAAAAAGCAAAAAAAAAAAAAAAAAAAAAAAAAAAGTTATAAAAAAGTGTATGCATTATTTTTAAAAAGTTGGCTAGTGTTTTGCTAAATGCTGCAATTCAAACCGAATCGGAGTCCTAGCACGTCCGTTTACAAATGAACAAATTAGTGATTCAGCGAGTTAATTATTGATTTCAACGTAAAAAAAAAAAAAAAAAAAAAACAGTGCCCATGAATGTGAAAATATTAGCCCGACACGTTTCTGCATAGCTTACTTGCCATAAGTTTATTTTTATTGCTCTACTCAGTCTCGAGCATTGTTAGAGTAAATACCCCCCCCCCCAAAAAAAAATAAAGTAATCATTTATAGCAAAATTGCACACACACACACACCAACACGCGCGCTTATTTGCTGCATCAAACCCTCCCGTTATAGGTAATAATAAATCTACAAGTGACCACTCCCAGTGATAAAGATCGAACATGGGGGTTCGTTTCAAGGTGGGTGTGTGTATGGGTGAGGGTGGGTAAGGGCGGTCTTGCGACACTCAGTGATTAAAAAAAAAAACAAAAAAAAATTGGACTTCAACAATTTATTCAAAGAAGGCGGGGGACCACCAATAATTTGCGCAACTTGACCATCCAAGTAATAAAAAAAAAAAAAAAACTTTGATTTCTTATAATTTCGAGCCAAAAACAGTGAGATTCAACTAAGTTTCATAGCGTGAATTTACAAGGAAATTTAAGGATGCATATATAAATTACAAATAATAATTGGTACTTAGTTATGCACTTATGTTACCGTTCTAAAATAACGTCATTTAGAAAGCCATTCTTAACATACGGAGGGGGACGGAGTTTTATAACTATTCTATACTTCCACTTAATTTAATAAATAAGAGTAAAACTCGAAAATACGAATTTAAAAAATAGCACGGTAACGTAAGTGCATAAGTACCTAATAATTTTCAGCTGCAAAAACAGTCCGTCCAAATTCGGTGGCAGTTTTTTTTTTTTTTTTTTTTTTTTTACATGTTGTCGACAACCACTTTAATAAAACCAACAATTCCGTCCTTCTCGATTCTTGCTTCAGAACACCGGCTTCGCACCCCCCCCCCCTTCGCTTTAAGCATATTGTATTTTAACAGGAGCAAAAAGAGTATAGAACGAAGAGTTATTTCTAAAACCGTCTTATTCTAATTTGTTTCCACAAATTAAAGAAATTCATGTCAGTATGTAAATAAGACGAATTTATTACACCGGGCCATTGCTCGTTATGGTCATGTCATGTCAATGTCGATGTCAATGACATTTTCTCCGGACACCACATTTCCTGCGGCCTCTTTTCTGACCCTCACCTTTTTTTTTTTTTTGATTTAGAAAGATATATACCAGTCTCCTTTTTCGAATTTATGAATTCGAAGAAATATTCGTTAAATAAATGAATAATGGTCAAAGAATGAAAACAAAATGTTAAAATGGAAATCGAAATACTTGAGGGAGGGGGAAAAAAACATTTATTTTAGTCTAAATCGCAAAAATTAGCATCTCCACCTAAAAATGTTCGATTATATTGAAGATTTTAGTTTTAAGAACTGGCAGTAGTAGTTTTATAAAAATTTCGTTCACTTAATAATTTAATGACCCGTGATCAATATAACCAAAATGTTATAAAACTAACTTGGTTAAGACAATGTTGTTTATATAGCAGACATTCTAAAGCTGAGATTTTCAACATAGCTAAATGTTGGAATAAACATCTTATTAAACTGCAAAGATTGGAAGAAATAAAAACCACTTTGGTGCTAATGCAGAGAGTAATCCGCGCTATTTTTTTTTAAATCGTATTTCCACGTTTAATTAAAGTTTAAAAAAAAATTTTTTTTATTCAATTGTAAGGTTAAAATACAGAATAGGTACAAAACACCCTCCCCTCCCCATGTTAAGAATGGCTTTTTAAATAACATTTCAGCACGGATCACTCTCTACAAGAGTACCACAACTTTAAAGTGACTAGTGATTTTGGTACTATTGTACGAATACAGCTTTTAAACAAGACAAAAATCGACTAAGTTGGGGTTAGCTTAGGGTTAAAAAAAGTCAGATTTTCGTTTGGTTTATTCTATAAGAGACTGATGAGCAAAAGGTAGGTTTTCAAAGCTGGCATCTTTTTTTAATCCTCAAATTTTAACTTTAAAATAAATATATGCATATCATGCCCCCCCCTCTCTACATTATCAGTAATTTAAAAAAAAAAAAAAAGCGTGAGATTAAGGATGTGTAATTCCTTTCGGTGTGGAGATCATAATGGAGTGTTGTATTTTCGGTCGGAAGGAGGGTAAAAAGCTTCCTAGACTGAGGCAATTTTAATTTTTTCGTCCCCAAATTTAGCTTGCTCCTTTTGGGGAGCTGGATTTTCACAACATTAAAAACTGACGTACTTTTGCCTAACTGTACCCTCGTGGGGAGGTAAGTAAATAGTTACTAATTATTAATGTTTTAAATGCTGTTGCAGGCTTGTTTTCAGAAATAAAAATTAAAAAGTTAACTTATTTTTAGGAAAACAAACTTTTAATAATCTCGAAAGTATCTATCAAATTAAAAAACAAAACAATTTGCGAATTAAAGTTTGCTTCAACTTAAATTTAGTTTAATTTAATGGAAGTTGGAGATTGCAACAGAGCGATAATAAATTTACAATAAATATCTAAGTGTTATGAAAAAAAATGAACGACACGGAAAAAACCCTTATCCTTGAGTGGCCTCTTGGCCTTGATAATGTGGTGATGCCTGTGTAAAAAAAAAAAAAAAAAAAAAAAAAAAGTTTTGGATTTTTCTTTTTATATTCCTACAGAATTTGAACCGAACTTTTTTTTTTTTTTTTCTTACTCTAACCTGAACTAAGTTTTAGTTCTAATTCAGCAAAAGTCGGTTTAGTTCGGTGGTAGAAGCAAGCACTCATTTCTTTCTACAATATTATTTTAAGAAAGGCGTCAAGACAATTTGTTTTATTTCCAAAACATCAACTTCTTTAACATCGCAACCATCAGCTTTATTTTAACTCCATATTTACTCGATGAAAACAAGTTATTGCTTTTCTCTCTCTCTCTCACACTTTATTATAGATTTAACTCACGCTTGTTAATGTATTAAGTATTTCTAAAATATAAAAAAAAAAAATCTAATATTTATTCTTTAAAAACAAATAAATTATAAATACGTAAATCTACAGCAGCACACGCAGTAAAATGTTTTAAAAATAGATGCGAAACGGATTTGTTCGTTTGAAACGCCTACCTGATTTTTGTCTCCTAAAGAAATCCTGTTGGTGTTTGAAGACTTTAATGTATGCGTGAATGAATGAAAGATGGCAATATTATTCCAAGTCTTATTTGCTTAATATTTTGATGTTAAGAGGCGACAGGAGTGCGCGGAATGTGTGTGTTACCGTAGCAGCCGCCCAGCGCCGAATGTGCGGAGTTCCCACTTGGACGCCACTCTTAACTTAACAACAACAACAACAACAACAACAACAACAACAAACAACCACCATACTAGTACGACTACTACTACTACTACTACTACTATTCGTAATATTATATAACCACCATTCACGGCTTGCATTAATACTACTTCTACTTCTACTAATGCTCATTTTAGCGGTGTTCACTGTCGGAGTTTTGACTTTTTTTCGCTTTTAACAGAATTACCGGTTAAAATCAAGTTCCGTCCGTCTTTGCTTACACTCCTCATCCAGTTGATCGTTGTGCTCGCTGCTTGACATGATGGGCGCCCTGGAAAAGTCACTTCTGGTTGCTGTTTACCCGTTTGAAAGTATACAAACGAACTTAGCTGTTTATTTATTTCCAAAATAACAAAATATTTTAAAACTGGTAAATATTAATCAGAAGTGACTTTTTCAAGGCATTGATCATGAAGCGCAACGATCAGCTGACGAAGAATGTAAACAAAGACGGGCGGAAATTGATTTTAACCGAAGAAGCACCCAAATTGTTTAGATAGAGTCGACGAATCGATTTTTTTTTAATAAGTGGGTTTTAGCAACAACAAAAAAAAAAGAAGTATTTAATTGTACATGTGAAAAATAGTAATATATCCAAAATATTACAAAAATTCCTCTTGTGTTTTTATTAAAAAAAAAAAAGAAGTTAATCGTTATGGAAAAAAAAAAGAACGTCATCCATTAAAGTTGTGAAAATGGAGATAAGTATGTCTCCTGCATTCGCTAAAAATTTCTTTTTAAAAAAAATGCAATTTCCCCTCCATTTTCCGTAAAAATTACTTTTAACTATAAATAATTTTCTACTCGATGAATTTTCGTAAGTTTTGGATATATTACTATTTACGACATAATTAAGTAAGTACTGTTGTTTTTGTTTAAAAATACTCATTTAAAAAATCGATCTCTTGGCTCTTAACAAGTACTAGCATGTGTCTTAAAAATAAAAATTAAAGAAAAGCCTCAACAGAAACGATAAAGTTAAGTAAGTCATATTAACAGGCGGAAGAATGTTTTCTCGATACTTATGCAGAAATACGGACTGTACTGTACTGTACTGGAATAATAATGCTATTATTTATAGCACATTCTTAGCATCAACAGAGAATCTTTTGAATTGAAACTATTCTGTTCTTTCATCTAACATTTGAATAAACAAAACTTAAACATCCATCCTATCTAAAAAAAAATAAATAAATAAATAAAAATAGCACGACCCGTGACTATTTTTCCGGTGCTTCCACTGCTTATGCACTTATGTTACCGTGCTATTATTAAATAGTATCTTCACGTTTCACGATATATATATTTTTTTATTATTAAACTGTTAGGTGGAAAGTTACAAAACACCCTCCCCTCCCATGTTAAGAATGGCTTTCAAAATAATCATTGATAACATTAATACGACAGCGTGTGTGTTAATTGTGTGTGTCCCGCTAACATCTTTTTTCTTCAGATTGACTGTCATTTAATTGTTATGACCTTCCATTTCTTGTAATAAATAATTTTACCAAGAATGATTCATAAGTTTTGGTTTCGGTTTCAATTATAGCTGAAAGAACTCGATGTTTTTTTTCTTCATAAGTTTTAGTTTCGGTTTAAGCTGATGTACACAAGTCATGGATATATATTTTTTTATTTTTGAAGTCACAACTTTATAATATATAAGAATTGACAGAAAATTGACTCTATAATACGAAATCTGCATAAATGAAAATATCAAATTTAAGTGTATTTTACGACCGGGCTACACGGGGAGGAGAGGAGCGTCTCTACTAGCTTAGATAAATACTTTTGCAGTTTTAACAAAAGAGCTACAATAATGTCAGGGTATCTCCATTTACGCTGAACAGTGTTCAGCCTGAACACCTACAAAATGCCAACATCGATATATTACGTATGAATGAGTCCATTGTGGAATTTCCACAAGTTCCGCTAGTAACGGTATTATTTCAGGACGGTAACATTAGTACATACATAAGTACCTTTTTTAAAAAAAATACTTTTGCAGTTTACAGGTTGTGCTATTCTTTTTAGTTTGTTAATTGTTAGGTGAAAGTACAGAATAACGCTATCCCTTTCCCATGGTAAAAATGGGTTTCTAACGTCATTATTTCAGTATGATTCGTATAAGTAGCATGTTCTCATTTCAATCGACAGTGACTTTTGTAGCAATCACAGAGAACTATTTTTCTGGTGAATCATTGAATCAATGCCCCTCTCTGAGTTCTCCGGCCACAGACTGACCAATCAGCTAACAGGGAGCATTGTATTCACCTGCTCCGTAAAAGTCTTGAGGGAACGTCAGCACTCAGCAGCAGTCAGATCCGGACCGCCAACCTAGCAACATCTATCCTCTTTCGACTTCTGTCCACCGGACATCTCGCTATAGCATTGACGGTCTCGATTTGAGACAACTGCTATCCAGCCGGGGACGACACGGTACTGATTGACGATGACAACCTTAAAAGAACTTTCTTTTCCTTCTTCCCTTTTAGCAGCCTGACCTGCCAGTTCCTGCTACAAATAAAATACTCTTCATTGGTATTGTTTAAAAGGAAGTTTGTGTTCTTTGCTATAATTTATTAGAAAGGTGAAACAATTATCTTTCCCAAAACTCTTTTCTTTTCTTTTTCTTTTTTTTTAATAATAATAATAATAAGGATACTTCTGTAGCTTACTGGCTGTGCCGTCAACATGGAAATAAAACGTTATGAAAGGGTTACAGATACCAAAAATCAAATTTGCTGTTCCTAAATTCTTTTCTAACATGGAGAGAGTGTGATGAGCTTTGTTAACTATTGCGTGCTTTCACCTGACGATTTAATAAACAGAACATACCATAAAAATTGAATTTAATTTGGAAATCCTATCTAAAAAATAGTATGGCCCGTAAACTGCTTAAAAGGAGGGGGGTATTATGTAAAAGTTTACAATTAACCATAATACTAACAAAAAGATCTCTCCCACTGTAAGAACTTGGACACCAGTGTCGAAATGTCGGATTAAGAATATAGTAACTCACGGTAGGGGTTACCATTATAGGTCCTGGCCGTGGGTCACTAATTTGTAAGGGTGTGAGTCGGTGTTCACCAATTTATAATCGGGATCTATCCATTTTTAGGACCAAGGTTGCAGGTGCAGGGATCTCTTGCAGTCGAAAGTAGTAGGGTATCTGCGGGACCGTTGAAGGTAAATTTAACGAGATTGCCGATTAATAGAAAGATGTCACCAGATCACATCCTCACATACATAAAATAAAAATAGAGAAATAACTCTCGGAAAATAACAACACTTGACAAAGAACTCGAAATCACTGTATTAATATGAAATAACATTTATTTACGTGTTAGGAATATTAGTTCAAACGTTTCAACGTAAATGCTTTCTTGTAATGAGTATTCATTATGCAGGGCCAACTAAATGAGGATTTCGTGAAAATAGCATGGAGTTTAAAATTATTGATTTTTAGGAAGACATGGCTTGAAATTAATGTGATTATTTTCGGGTTTGTTTTACTATACACATAGATTCAAAAAAGTTGTCAAAAAACGAATATATTACAAACAAATGTTATCAAAGACAAGATAACTTACTTTTCTACTTAACTGGAAAAGTTTTTAGTGTTTTTATTTAATGTAAAAAGTTTAATCGGTCAAAAAACATGTAATGTTTATTGGTATATTTGAAAAAGACAAATGGCGGCGAGCTCGTTTTTGGATACGTTAAGTTTGGGAAAATGAATTCAAACTAAAAAACTATACAAAATACTGTTAGAAACTCACTCAATATATGTTACCGTGACATAGGCTGACATATATTTTGTCAGTCATTAAAGCATGTAAGCGAAATGCGTATGTGTGTGTTCATCACATAAGAAACAGTAGTTCGGAATAATTTTGTTTGAAAAGAAGAATGAATTCTCATTCGATGTGGTAATTTTCCATGATGAGAATTAAGGTGCATGTGCGTGGCACGCAAATTCCAGACGGGGGATTTTAATGCCTCCCAGTGGCAGAGTTATCATGACATCCAGTCTTAGGGAATACAAGAGAAAAACTGGAATAAACTGATTTGATTTTCACGGCAAATCCTTATATAACAATGTTCTTGAACGTTCCAGCCTGTTTTCGTATCACTATATGCGGATACGTAACATAGTTCCTTTGTTTCATGTGCGCGGGTGGTCAAATCGCAACGTTGTGTGCTTACACGTTCTGATACTTGTGAGCGTTGAAAACGGTGATTGCTACGAAAATGTTACTGCCGAAGATTTGTTCCGGCCATATGTAGAGGTTGCTACAAGAAGTCAGCGCTCCAGAGGAGGAGCACTTGCAAAAAGTGCCTGAAGCAACCCTCTTTGCATTCCTCGGTAAGGGTGCCTCAGGCGATTAGCAATAAACTAACCCCTTTTCAAAGAGAGAAAGCAAAGCCTGGAAGGGTGGACCTCCTAGAACTGCACAGAACTAAACTCCCACCATAAAATTAACAGGGGCCAGGTCATTACAGGAATGGTCTAATCTCTGTTGATTTTTGGAGATTCAGGATAAAAAAACCCTAAATAAGACAAACTTTAATGAAGTTATATATATATATATATATATATATATATATATATATATATATATATATATATATATATATATATATATATATATAAAATGTTTTGTTTCAATTCCGTGGGCGTCACCGTGGAGATGCCATTTTGTGTAATGACACATTTTATTACTAATAACAAGTTTCACCATCCCATATGGTTGAGAAGTATTGTTGTAGTGGATCCAAACAATTAATCAAAATAATAAAGAATATTTTTTAAGTAAAAAAAAAAAATACTAATAAAAATAACGCTTGTCAAAAATCAAATGTGTTAACGTCAAAAACATATCATTTAATTGGCTAATTAGTAAAATAATTTAACCAATCAGAACTCACTATGAGTTTCTGGTTATTTTACTTCAGCAGGCTAAAATTAAATCCGGCTCTACAAGGTAAGTGACTGCACTTCGTTAAAATACTCAACCTATGTTGACGCTGTGACATTGTAACGTGCAGTATTTAGATTAACATGGAAATAAGATGAAAGGGGTTACAAAGACCAAAAAATCAACTGTGAGAAGTCCATTGACTTGCGCTGCACAACGATGGCAGGAAAAATGTATCCCTACCGCCATCCTTTTTCTGTACTAATAGACCTTGCAAGATACTCAATGGTTCGTTTGATTTTTTAACCCTCGGCCTCAATATCAACAGTTTAGACCAGGGTTGTGCAACATTTTGTAAGGTTGGGCCTAATTTGAACTTTGTAATAATAATAAGGGCCAGTTACCCTAAGAAAATTAACTCTTATGTAGATTTATGAAAACTATAGTTAAGTAATTAAATACATATTATAAATAAATATATAAAATATATAAATAAATATTGTGAATACATTTAGAAATAAAAATGTGATATTTTGTGTGGTCAATTCAAAACTGATAAAATTAGTTTTACGATATCGAAATATATATATATATATATATATATATAGTCATCCACATACAGTACTGTTTCGCTGTTTCACAGCTCATCAGTGCGGCTAGACAGGCAACCACCTCAAGCCAGGATTGAAACCCGACTGTCTGTATGGCAGTCAAGGCTCCTAACCATTACGCTATTGGCGGCCGCTGAACGAGTAGTGAATTTAACGATGTTTTGACATCGTCCGAAATACCGCCGCTCGATTTGTTTACACAAAGAGCGTCGCTTATACGCTAATGGTAATTCGTGTATCACTTCTCAATATGCTCAACTCAAGGTGAGGAGCATTATAGTCATCCACATATATATATATATATATATATATATATATATATATAAATTATCTACGGGTCATATTAACTGGTCTGGCGGGCTGGGTTATGTTCATAGTGACTTTGTCAGTCTCTGCCAATGATGTACTCATGTTTGTTTACAAAAATGGGAGCAGTGATCTAACACACCACGACAACCTGTTCTCTGTTGATGGCAGTGTAAAATTGATGCTGTGCAGTTCTAGGATGTTGACCCTCCCAGGCTTTGCCTTCTCTCTTTGAGGAGATAATCGTGTATTGTTAATTGCCTGAGATGCCTCTACCGGGGAATGCTAACGAAATTGCCCTGGCATCTTTTCCCAGGTCAGGATGCTTCTCCTTAGGAGCACTGACTTTTCAATCCTAATTTCTTACCCTAGTATCACATTTCTTTTAGTGAAAGAGAAATAAATATCTAAGTGGTTCGTTCATCCTAATATCTAGCTGGAAAAAAATTGGTCGACAGTATTGAAAACTCTTATGGTCACAGCTGGACTATGAACCCAAAGGAACCTTTTATTAAAGAGGGCAGACGTTTGATATTTGAATAGCTCACCTTGTGTGTTAGAAATCAACACAATTTCATTCTTTCTGCACGCCATTATCATATTTCCAACAAATCAAATATCATAAAAGTGTTTCCATCAGCAACAGCTGACGTAGCTATATAAAAAGATTGCATTTCTTTATTCAACAGGTACTCAGGCCCTGTCCCAGACCTTTATAATTTGCCAAGACATCTCCATCGGCAACTTTTGCTACAGGAATCTCAACCAGATGATTCAGCATCAGTTCATAATCACAACGATCAGACTTCATCTACAATGCTAACAACGCCAATTTCTCGTTCGTCTGCACAAAATACATATTTATTCCTTAAAGGATCAGCTTAAAGTAAAAATTAGATGTGACAAGACAAATTACATACCATGGAGTACAACAAAAGATGGACAAAAAACATTAGCCCTTGAATATAAAAGGGAGCCAAGTGGGAGTATGTTTTCTCTGCCTAAGTATAACACATGTTGTCCTTTATCTTATTGAAACCTAATCCAGTTATGGTAATTGCCCCTATTTACTTGTCTTGACTACAACTTCTCACGTTATTATCACAGTAGCTCGAATAGTAGCCACCAACCGATCCTGTTATTATTATCATCATCATCAATTACAGCTTCTCACCTGCTAGCCATAATCACCACAGTGATGACCAAACAACAGTTTGAAGATCAGCAATTCTCAGTAAAAGACCAGAGGACATTTGAACCAGGATAACCATCATTATCATTCTATGGCAACAACAGATCCTTTTCTGTCAATTCAGTGAATCATGAACTCTTTCCTAACAGATGTATATTTGTTCCAGAAATATAAATAAAAACCTTTTTATACAGTGTATTCACATTGAATTATCGGTTCTCACTAGATCACCAAAGTTAAGCAATGATGAGCCTGGCTATTTGAGAATCCTAGGCACTGTATATACCGTGCTTGGACGTAGAAATTTCCAGGTTCGTATCTGGAAGCATGTTTAAAAAAAACACTGGGAGAAATGCGACCTCAGTCTTTGTTAAGACGTGCATTTAGGAGAAGGAAAACTCTGATGTAAAAACCTGAGGTCTACTGTCTGCTCTGTCTTGTGGCAGCCATTACACCGACTGAGATTAGCAGTTGTGCCAAAAGTGTGGATGGTTCTACACAAAGCCTTCACCACTATAAACAAATCATCTGTGTGGATTTCCGAACAACTTGTTGTGACGGAGCTCATACGTCGAAATCGATGGGAATATCATAAGAAATAAAACCATTATAGTTTGTTGCACATACAAGTTTTTTTTTTTTTTTTTTTTTGTCACGTTCATCGCATATATCTCCCATTCCATTTAGTTTTTCTCTTATTAACAGGTGGGGGATGGGTTATGATTAGGTCTAGGACAACAGTATATTCTTTTCATTGTTTTGACTCTCGAGTGTGTATCCGTTGATATCTTATATGTTTTTATATAGAGTGATGTGCTTATCGGTTGATTGAGTGTGTCTAACAGTGTCGGATATATACCCGAGAGTCAAAAGAATGAAAAGAATATGCTGTTGTCACAGCCCTAGTCATGATACACCGAAGGATTAACTCATCGTCTATGTGTGTCTCTGCTCCCACCCCAATAGGCACACATCCTATTGGGTCTTTGCAAAAACGTAATGGCAAAGTTAGCAATAAGAATTTACTCAGACACCTGTGTACACTTCGATATATATATATATATATATATATATATATATATATATATATATATATGCATGAGAGAGAGAGAGAGAGAGAGAGAGAGAGAGAGAGAGAGAGAGAGAAGGGGCTTCTGCTACTATAAGCTGATTAGTAAGGTGATAGGAGGTTGCAGTAATAGAAATGGTATGAGGGGGGAGTTAACTTACTACTTAAGTTAAAGCAGACTGTTTTTTCAATTTCTTCAAGATACAAAAAAGTATGTAGCAAGATCTGTTACCTATATCTGTCGGAAGGTAGTCTGATAATGCCAAGCATTGAGATTTGTCAAGTTGTACTTTACTTCTACTTGGTCGAATGTTGACACCGTGTGAGAAAAACGGTAAATTCTAGAATGGTTTTTAGGCTTTGCAAAGTATGTATTCAGATAAAGGAGGTGTTTCTTTTACCACACGTATAGACAAGCCTTGAAGTCTCTTTAAAAACGAAAGAAAACAACTGTTGTTCTTGAGAGGCATTATATTTGATAATCGTAATTATCAATCTGACCTTGTGCACTCGAGTTGAAATGTCTAGATAATGATGCGGCATCACTCACCTGACTAATGTAAGCTGTTGCGTGAGTTAGTTGAAGTCTATATAACCTTGATAGAATTCAAAATCAGCTTCGAAACCTAGTAGGTGATGTGTTTTTCTCTTTCCTGCAACCTCTTTCCTACAGAAGAAACGTTGCTAGCCTATATCTACTCTATCGTTATTTTCATGGCAAGTGCTCGACCAGCTCCAACCTATGGTTCCCCTTGCCAAACTTTCGCAAAAATCACTCGACTAGCTACAACCACTATTTATGATTTCCTCCACTCTCTAACTGCGCCTAAACCTAAACGCAGATTCCATGAACAAAAATTCTTTCCCAGAACTGCCCATTGTTCTAGTGGCCTGTTTCCCAGTTGAATACAACATGACAGCCTTCAATTCCAATGTAAACAAGTTCTTGTTGAGCCGTCCCGACAAATAATCAAATTCTACCCAATTTACACCATTAATGATTACTACATTACTGCCTTACATTCATTAAGCTTTATCTTCGAGTGGCCTTCGGGCTTTGATAAGTGATGACTCCCTCGTACAAAAAAAAAAAAAAAGTCTACATAGCTCCCATGTTTTGCAGACAGTTATTTTTCCTGAAAGCCACATTTATAGCATTTATATCCCGGCATTGGACAAGGATGTGTTTCTCTTTTGTTTTAATTTTCTTATCACTTTGTTTTTGCTAGGTATGGGGCATTCTGCCGGATACCAAGCATTTCCCCATTAGTTTAGTTACTCCAGCCGAGAGATCTTTTTAAGATTCTAACCATCCCTTTAAGTGCTATTTTTTGTATTTCTTTTGCACTTGGTTCACTGGGTATATTCGCCAGATAGTTTTTGAAATTCTTTTCCATTAGCTTGGTTGCTCCTATAATGACTGGTTATGATTGATAACTTCTTAAGATTCCAGTTTCTTTTCATATTGTACATAAGTCCCTGGTATTTTGTTATTTTCTCTCTCTCTCTCTCTCTCTCTCTCTCTCTCTCTCTCTCTCTCTCTCTCTCTCTCTCTCTCTCTCTCTCTGCTTCACTAAGGCCAGTATCATTAAGGACGCTTACTTCAACTAGGGTTGCTACTTTCTCCTTCTTGTCCCATATCACTATGTCAGGCTTAATAGCCCCATTTTCTAGATATGCAGCTGTAGGAATTTTGTAGTCATAGTGGATGGTGTATGACTTATTTCCAACTGTTCTTTCTGGTACATATTTTCAGGATTTGCTGCACTTGTTGTTATTGCTGAGAGCACTCATCTTTTTAAAGGCATTGGTCATCAAGCCTTGATCTTGGATGGCCATTATCATTCTCTCCTGATCATAGTGAAGAGATCCCTTTTTAAGCCAGTCTACAGGACCTTTTTTATCTATATACTAGCATGGGTGCCCGGCATTGCCCGGGTGTTTGGAAGTGTGTGTTGAGCAAAAAAAAAAAAAAAAAAAGTGATAGTAGGAAGGTAGGCTCTAACCTGTATCGCAAAGGAGAAAAAGAACAGGGGAAAACCGTGACGTCTTTGCTGTTATGACCACCGCCAAACCGGAAGTGACATAGGTTTAAATTAAGGCTATACAATCGAAAAGAGGGGGATGACTTTCGAAAATAGCGGTGAAAAAAGCGACCCCTCCCTGTAGAAAAGAGCCCAGTTGAGGGTGAAGAAATTAATGTTTTTAGCCAATTTTTTGGTATTTGTCGTCAGAAGGGTCAAGCTTAAAAACGATACTGAACTTGTGAAAATCCGTCGCCTCTGTCGAAAGTTTTAGGCAGACTTGCAAACATACATACATACATGCATTTATATATTGGTAGCTCAAATTTTCGACCCAAACTGATGAAAAAGCTTGCCCTATCTCTGAATACCCTTTATGTAAAATTTCAAATGTTTAGACTAGAAATTGTCTGAGTAATTTGGTAGAGACCGTAGAGGTCGAATTTTTTTTAACTTTGACCCCTATTATGACCACTTAACATTTATTGTTTTGGGCTCAACTCAAGTTATTAAGTTAAATCCATGTCCAAGGAACCTATATGTAAAATTTCAAGTGTTTATCCCCAAAATTGGCGGAGGAGTTTGGTAGAGTTCTCAAAAGTCAAATCGTTGAACTTTGACCCCTTAACAGCCAAATTTCTGGCCGAAACCGGATTACAAAGATTTTCCCAAATTTCAGTACCCGGTATATTTAATTTCGAGTCTGTAGATTGAAAATTGACAGAGTTATTGTGTAGGGAATGTACACAGACAGACAGACACACACACACACACAGACAGACACACACACACACACACACACGCACTCACAGACCCTTTCACTTTTATAGATATACTAGCATTTCAGCCCGGCGTTGCCCGGGTGTTTGGATGTGTATGTTGAGTAAAAAAAAAAAATGGTAGTAGGAAGGCAGGCTCGAACCCGTACCGCAAAGGAGGAAAAGAGCGGGGTAAAACCTAACGTTTATGCTGTTACTACCACCGCCAAACCGGAAGCGACATTTTTTTAAAATTAAGGCTAGACAATCTAAAGGAGAGGATAACTTTAAAAAATATCGTAGAAAAGTGGCTAGTTGAAGGGGAAGATATTAATGTTTTTAGCCAATTTTTCGATATTTGTCGTATGAAAGGTCGAACTTTAAAACAATACTGATCTTGGTAAAATCCGTCGCCTCTATTGAAAATTTAAGGCAGACTTGCAAACATACATACATACATACATACATTTATATATTGGTAACTAAAAATTTTCGATCCAAACTGATGAAAAAGCTTGCCCTATCTCTGAATACCCTTATGTAAAATTTCAAATATTTAAACCAGAAATTGTCTGAGTAATTTGGAAGAGACTGCAGAGGTCAATATTTTTAAACTTTGACCCCTATTATCACCCCTTAAAATTTATTGTTTTGGACTCAACTCAAGTTATTAAGTTAGATCCATGTCCAAGGAACCTATATCTAAAATTTCAAGTGCGTAGACCCAAAATTGTCGGAGGAGTTTGGTAGAGTTCTCAAAGGTCAAATCGTTGAACTTTGACCCCTTAATCGCCAAATTTCTGGCCAAAACCCGATCACATCGATTTTCCCAAATCTCAGTACCCTGTATATCAAATTTCGAGTCTTTAGACTAAAAATTGACAGAGTTATTGCGTAGGGAAGTGTACACAGACACACTGATACACACACACAGACACGTTCACTTTTATATATATATATATATATACTAGCATTTCAGCCCGGCTTTGCCCGGGTGTTTTGAGGTGTACGCTTAGCAAAACAAAAAAAAAGTCAATTTTTTTTTTAATTTGACCCCTATTATGACCCCTTAAAATTTATAGTTTCGGGCTCAAATCACTTTATTAAGTTAGATCCAGGTTCAAGGAACCTATATCTAAAATTTCAAGTGTCTAGACCCAAAATTGTCGGAGGAGTTTGGTAGAGTTCTTAAAGGTCAAATCGTTGAAATTTGACCCCTTAACAGCCAAATTTCTGGCTGACACCCGTCACATCGATTTTCCCAAATCTCAGTACCCGGTATTTCAAATTTCGAGTCTATAGACTAAAAATTGACAGAGTTATTGCGTAGGGAAATGTACACAGACAGACAGACAGACAGACAGACACGTTCACTTTTATAGATGTATAGATATATATATAGATGTCTGTGATAGTTTATCCAGGAAATACTTGGCACACTTTTTGTTGGCCTATTCTTCCAGTTTTCTGCAATGGAAGGTTTAGTGTATTTTTACTGACTCTTTTTGGCTATTTCCGTTGTGGGCTTGCTTTCTGTTTTTATCTCATTTGTAAGTCACAGTGGATAGTGTTTAGTAACTAATACGATAGATGAAGTCGATATGACCAGAAATTTTACAAGGTTGAGATTTTAACCTTTATTCAGAAGGTTCTTATTTTCCAATATCGTCTGAAACTGAGAATAAGGATGGCGGAGATGAAAGGTATGTAACCATCACTTTTTCTTACCCTATTTTTCTTGTCATTTGTTTAAATTTTCTTGGCCAGAATATAAATCCCTTTTTATTTTGACTCGTTCTTTTGTTTTTATAATTCCCTTTCCCTTTTTCCATTAGGTAACAGGTAGCTTAATTTTATCCCAGATGCGGGTTTGCTTCTGTTATTTTGAAAGAAATGTATTAGGAACAAAGCTTTCAAGACCTGCATTAACTTTTCAACTGACAAATCTGCTTATTTGAATCATTTAGAAAATATGTGCAGGGTATATTAATATGACATATTTTCATTGTATATCTATATAATTATAAAACTCAAATGACCTTGTAACCAGTGATGTAACCCACTTTCCGGTTTACGACATCCGGTTGCACATGCGCGTATAAACATTAACCCATAATAAACACAAATCGCTTCTTTTGCAGATTTTGACCTGCGCACTGAAATATTTACATTATTATTTCAAAATTATTATTTAACAGGGGAAGAGTGGGGGTGTTTTGCAACTATTCTTTATTACAACTATACTGTCGCTAGTTTCTTACAACTAAACAAATTTAACCCGTTGACAAACATAAGAACAATTGTAGTAAAGCCAAGACTACTATTACTACTACTCTCTATCCGTCCCTTTTCCTTCCATCCTTCGTTTTTTATTTTTTGTTTACATTTCTAGATACAAAATAGCTGTGTGAGAACGGTGAATTTGTTGACACATTTACTAATCTCTTTCAATATTAGTTTTATTTTATTTTATTTATTTAGGTTTTATTTTTTTGCTTCAGGTTTTATTAATTATTTTTTTTAGATTTTAAGTTTCTATAACTTGCTTGAAGGATTCCAATATGGATTTTTCATTCTTATATTTCTCATCGGTAGGTTCATGTGCGTTTTTGCTGCTAAATGACTTTCGTCGGTGTTCGATTCATACGAAAATCATGTTTAATTTTCGATTTTTGAGCGCTTATTCGGAAAAATAGGTAACTTTACAGGAATAGGGAGGATTTTTTTTCATGTTTGAGTGATCTGTCCATGATTTTTCATTTTAATATACTTTCATAGAAATGTTTCTGTTATGTCAAAACAAAAACTATTTTCTTTACGTCACAAGTGTCACGCTCATACATGAATTCCATAGTTAATATAACATACTGACCCAACGGCTCACGGGTAGTCTAGTATATATTAATTTCTTCTCTCTATTCATGAAGTTATGTATATATATATATATATATATATATATATACAGCACAATCACGTTAACACACTGGTTCTCGCCAGATCACCGAAGTTAAGCAACACTTAGCCTGGCCAGTACCAGATAGGTGACCATTTGGGAAGGCTAGCCGCTGTATGTACCGCGCCAAGTCGTAGAAATTTCCAGGTTGTTAATTCACTGGGAGCGATGCACCCCCAGCCTTAGTTATGACATGCATCTAGGAGAAGGTAACTCTGATTTAAAAACCTGTGTTGTACTGTGTGCTTTGTTTTGTGACAGTCCTCTGCACTGACAAGGATTAGAAGTAATACCAAAAAGTGTGGTTTGTTCTACACAAAGCCTTCACCACTATAAACAAATAATCTGTGTGGATTTCCGAACAACTTAGTTGTTGTGGCAGAACCTCATATGTTGAAATCGATGGGAGAGTCCATCATATATATATATATAATTTAAAGGAGATTAGAACAATAGTCTAAAGAGCTGAGTGTATTTTAATGTAACATTGAAATTACTAGTTTAATTAAAATACAGGAAATAGAAAGTGCTCGTTGTAATTTAGATATATAATAAGCTCGATAGTTAAATGTCCTAGAGCTAATACAATATTAAGTAATGTGATTGATAATTTAAAATTTAAAAATCAAATTATAATTAAATTAAAAATCCGTTTCATGAGAAGGAACAACAACAAAATCAATTATCTGTACGATCGTTTCGGAAAGCAATGCTTTTTATTGTGGTATACATCAAGTATGTACAATAATTATATATAGATTTTTGATAAGCAAGGTCTCCTCATCAGCAAATTTTGAAGGGTTTTTATTGAATTTAAAAGACACCATAAATAAACCTAGCATTAAAAGTAAGGCAGATGAATCTTTTAATTTTTCGTTTTTTGAAATCAGGAACTGTGGTTAAAATAGTCATTTAGATGTTTGCTATAGCTTTTTATCTTATTGAATAATATTCAATAAGATAAAAAGCTATAGCAAACATCTAAATGACTATTTAATAATTTAATAGATACATTGAGCTTCACTCGAAATTAATAGTGATTCAGTTTTTATCATAACAGTCTCCACCCATTAAATTAACAATATTTCAAAAATAAACAATATATATATATATATATATATATATATATATATATATATATATACTAGCAAACAGACCTGACATTGCCCGGGATTGAATGATGATCAATGAATGTTTCAGATTTCCACATTTTTATCGCCATCAAAATTGATAAAATCTCCCATTTTTCAATCAAATCGATTGATTACCTGCTCTAGTTGAAAACTCATTACGGTGCACTCAGATGAAGCTTCACATACCTTCCCATAGTGACTTAGTCCACAATACATTGTATTCTATATTACACTGTAGAGAACATAATGTTGATTTTATAAAATTAGGTTTATATGTAATGGCTTGAATTAAAATTTAAAACGCAAAAGTCCAGTATAATTCTTCGATTGTGCTTTAAACAGAAATATTCATTTTGAACATGCCCCTGTCACATCAAAGAACCTAGTGTTGATTTTAAGTACTTGGCTTTGCTGTTTGTGCTGTGATGATGGCTTGAATTAAAGTTTAAAATGAAAAAGTCAAATATGGTTCAGTTGTGCTTTAAAAAAAGAAACATTCATTTCAAACTCGTACTTGTGATGTTAGGCTGTGTAAGGTGTTAAATTCAGGCCAAAAGTACCTGTTCTTTCTTTTATCAAATTATTTCAATTATCGATTATCGAAACTTATCATAGGCATTCCGATACAAAAACTATCTAAGAACACTGCCAGGCACATACCTTCGTGTGAAATTTCATAAAAAATCGGCTCAGCCGTTTTCGAGTTCATAGGGAACGAACTCACTCACACAGACACACAGAGACAAAGTATGTGTGTGTGTGTGTGTGTGTGTGTGTGTGTGTGTGTGTGTGTGTGTGTGTGAAAAGAACAACAATTAAACAGGAGAAGAAATTAAAATCAAATGAGAGATTCAGCGGTTTCTAAGAGCAACTATTGCTTAAGGTGTTGCTTAAATTTTTGACTTTAACTCTGTCAACATTTTTGACTTTGACCTTGCTCTTAAAAAATGGTGGGCACCATCATCATGCCAGATTTGTTCATGATCGGTCCAGTGGTGTGGGCTGTAGGAGAATATATATACATAGGCTATGGCCTTGACCTTTGACCTTAACCTTGAAAAATAATGGCACCCTCCCTAGTGTTGGGGGCGGGGGGGCATCATCATACCAGGTTAGGTCATAATCAGTTTAGTGGTGCAAGCTGTAAGAGAGCTGTATACACAGACACACGCAAACTCAAATGCATATGTGTGTGTGTGTGTGTGTGTGTGTGTGTGTGTGTGTGTGTGTGTAAATATATGCATTTGTTGTACAAAATAAACCCATGTATGGCCTTCGGGTCAAGATCAAAGCGTAGTATCTGTTCCGGCAGATATTGCAAGCAAAGACCAGATGTGGGGGCAACCCCACATGCCTGACCTTTAACCAGCTCCCATTTCCCACCTCTCGGGAGCTGGTCCCCTTTTCCCCTTCCCCCTCCCTTCACTCCTCACATTAAAAATTGGCCTTGTGCCTAATTTGCTCGGTGGGGGAAGCAAATAAATACCTACTGCAAGCAAAGTCCATATGTAGGGGTAACCCCACATATCATACCAATTGTCACTATCCAGCTCCCCTACTCCCCGGGGAGTTGGTCCCCATTTCCCCTTCACTCCTCACTTTAAAAATCGGCCTTGTGCCTAATTTGCTCAGTGGGGGAGCAAATAAATACCTCAAAGTGTACTATCTGTTCTTCAGATGCTACACTTCAATTTCTTGTTCTCTGTCAGTGAAGGACACAGCCTTCATGACTGAGACAATTTTTATTTTTGTTCCTTTTCTTCACATTAAAAAACGACCCTGGTGTCTAACTCTGCCCTGTGGGGAGGCATTGTAAATAGGAACTCATGTACTCATGATTATGAACAATAATCATGAGTTTTGGAATATATATTCTCGGAACCACGGTGACTAACGTGGGTATATTATTATCACTTTTTTTTTTTTTGTAAAAATCGTAAATTAAGGCCGCGGACATCCAAACTTGTACCCCCTCCTCCAAATAATATCATAATAAGTTAGATACAAACATTTATTAGAATTGTTTCGCATAAAATTAGGAGTTATATTAAGTAATGTATTTAAAAAAAAAAAAAGGATCGCTGTGTGCGCATATTAGCATCAATAAGATGGAGGTGTTTGGTAAAATACTAAACTATTGAACTTATCTTTATGAATTACCGAGTATGTATTCTAGGTAACAGGGTGAGTAACGTGGACATATTTCTTATTATTTTTGTGCACATTATCATTGGAAGGATGGAACCAAAATCGTACCATATGGCCTAAGGTTCCCCTGTTGCCAGACCAAAGCAAAAAAAGAAATTAAAATTTAAAACTGATGCTATATTTTTACAACCATTCTGAGACGAGTATTCTACCAGTTGTCTGTATAATTTTTTCTTCTTTTCCCTTGTGCATATCGTATAGTGTACGCGTGGGTTTTAAGCAGTTCATGGAGCGATTTAGTTTCATATTCATATGCAAATTAAATATAAAGGTATCATTCAAACGCGGCTTTATGGCGGTTACCATAGCTTTTAATGACGTTTGAAAAGGGGTCACCATTTCGGTCGGTCCCCTTTTTGGGGCACCTCCAAAATTAGAGAGAGAACAAGATTGCTGAAAAAGAACGGTTGTGGAAAAGAAAACATTGGTTATAATTAAGTGCGACGAGACTTTAGGATTGATGATGTTTTATAAAAGTTTCCAAGATTTAGGGGTACAAAGAGGATGGTGCATTTTCTTCGATAAAAGTCTTTACCCAGGGGAAACTGGTCTGTCGCGTGTTGATGCTTCTATCGTTCCCACATGTCTGAGACAGATTTCTTCTTTGTATCTCCCTCTAAGACAGTCCTCTATTCCGATTGGCTGAAACCTCTGGTGACGTTGAGAGAAGAAAGGAAGGGAAAAGTAGAAGAGTAGGGAGAAAGAGAGAAAACAAGGGAAGCATACCGTAGCAGCATCATAGTAGTACCTATTCACAATAAACTTGGCCTTCGGGACAAGATCAACGTGTAGTATCTGTTCTTCAGATGCTGCACTTCTATTTCTTGTTCTCTTTCGGTGGAGGAGAAATCCTTCACGACTGAGACAATTTTTATTTTTGTACCTTTTCTCCACGTTAAAAAACGACCCTGGTGTCTAACTCTGTCCCGTGGGGAGGCATAGTAAATAGGTACAATGCCTCCCCACGGGACAGAGTTAGACACCAGGGTCGTTTTTTAACGTGGAGAAAAGGTACAAAAATAAAAATTGTCTCAGTCGTGAAGGATTTCTCCTCCACCGAAAGAGAACAAGAAATGGAAGTGCAGCAGCATCTGGAGAACAGATACTACACTTTGAGATATTAAATCTTTTATTCATGTTAAAAATACAGTCAAAATCAACGATGGACAAAAAACTTTACACTTTGATCTTGGCCAAAAGGCCAAGTATGTAATTCACTACAGCTTAACTCTTACAAGCCAGTAAGGTTTGATCAAAACAATCACACAGATGATTACAGAAAACATGATAGGACTTGAGCGGGTACGTTTTTTTTTTTTTTTTTTTTTTTCTTTAGACGAATCGTTTTTCTTTTTGCAACTTTCTAAATAAACAGATTTAACCTATCATTTTCTTAAAGCAAGCTTAACTAAATAAAGACGCTATTCAACTTCTTTCTTTTTTTTTTTCCAATCATCACAAAAATGTTCTAATCAATTAACTACTACTACTACTACTACTACTACTACTAATAATAATAATAATAATAATAATAATAATAATAATAATGATAATAACAATAATAATAATGATAATGATAATAATGATAATAATAATAATAATAATAATAATGATAATAATAATAATAATAATAATAATAATAATAATAATAATACACTATCAAGCCAATGGAAATGAGAGAGATGAAGGCACTAGGTGAATATGATAGGTACAAATGTTTGAGGGTTTTGGAAGCAGACACTATCAAATCAACAGAAATGAAAATGAGAATTGGAAAGGGATACCTGAGAAGACCAAGGAAACTCCTCGAAACTAAATTATGTAGCAGGAATCTGATAAAAGGTCTAAACGCGTGGGCAGTATCACTAGTAAGATACTCTGCCTCGTTTATATGGTAGACCAAAGAAGAACTGGGGTATCATAACCAGAAGATCAGGAAACTTATGACTAGAGCTATGACAGCAGCATATTCTTACCATTGTTTTGACTCTCGAGTATATATCGGACACAATTAGACACAGTTAATCAACCGAGAACCACATCACTCTATATAAAAGCATATAAGATATTAACGGATACACACTCGAGAGTCAAAACAAGGAAAAGAATATGCTGTTGTTGTTGTTGTCTTATGACTATACACCATGTACTACACCTAAAGCAGGATTTTGGCCCACTACGTGAAAAGAAAAGATAGAGAAAGAGGACTGGTTTGTATAGAGGACTGTGTGAAGAAAAGAATTAGAAAAATACATAATGCAAAACACAAAGGATAATTACTGCAGCAAGAGACACTGAACAAATAAACAAGACACAAAACAGAGGAGCAGGGAAGATGAGAAAAGAAAAATGGAAAGAGAAACAGCTACACGGACGATTCATAAGGATGATAAAAGATGAGACTACTGAAAACAATTGTATATGGTATAAAAAGGAAACCTTTGTAGCCTCATAACAGCTGCACAAAATAATGCCATTAGAACCAACCACATCAAAGCAAAGATCAATAGGACACAAGAAAACAGCAAATACAGACTCTGTGGACAAAGAGACAAAACAATAAACCACATAATAAGTGAATGCAGCAAACTAGCCCAAAAAGAATACAAGAATATACACGATCAAGTGGAGAAGGCAGTACACTAGGAATTATGCAAATAACTGCATCCTGAACACCCAGACAAATGGTACAAGTACAAATCAGCAGCAGTATTTGAAAATAAGTCACAAAATCCTATGGGACATAGACGTACAAACAGATAAACCCATCCAAGCAAGAAGACCGGATATCATAATAGTTTACAAGAAAGAAAAATTCTGCCAGATCGTAGATTTCAACGTTACAGCAGACTACAGGATGAATATCAAGGAGACGGAGACGCAAAGCAAATACACTGAACTGGCCAGAGAGCCGAAAAGGAAGATGAAGAAAGTCGAGATAACATCAATATTAATAGGAACACTTGGAACAATCGCAAAAAACTTTGAAAAAAAAAAAAGGATGGGAGAGATTGGAATCAAGGGGATGACTGGGAAGATACAACAGATAACAATAATTAAAATGGTTGAAATATTAAGGAAAACCCTTGAATGCATAGACTAATACATATGAGCTATAGGTGCCAGCCAGACACATAGACACTGCTACAGAAGTAAAACGCAAAGAAACACCACATGGGCAATTTGCAAGTCTTCTAAATCTCTTCCTAGCCATCTGCCCTGAACTGTGCTCATTCTCTGTTTTTGTCTCTGCTGGGATCCTCCGATCGCTCAGTTGTCTCAATCAAAATTAAAACAGATTAATAAATCAGATGTCTCTCTCCATGACACTCTGTCATTACTCGATGACTGACTGGAACAGTCTCTGTACATTCATATCAGATATATCCCTACACTTCATGTTCAAAAAGGATGTGTCCTCTATAGCATAAAACCTGACAGATTGCATAACTATTGGCAGCTATATACCCTCTTAAAAATTTCAACTTAAACCACTGCGGTACACCCCTGAATATGCCGCTGCCATTACACAATGAAATCACTATTTTAATTAGTTTAAGTGAAACTAAAGCCGGCTATAGGACTGCTAGTAACCATGAGGGAGACTTTTGCCTTTAGACTGTCAGGTCTAAAGTAGCTGAACAGAGGCTAAATTAATTCCCATGAGTTTTGATGCAAAATAAACAGGATTCTGAACAGATGAATAATCCAATCCATCATCAACGAACCTGAGATAATTATGTCAGCATCCGACAAAGCCAAACTCTATGCTAAGAACTTCTCATCAAACTCCACTGCATGATTAAGACCGCCTACCCATTAAATTTCCTGATAAGGACTGGTAATATTCTGAGCGATATGCATGTATCTCACATTATTTGGATTAATCAGACTACTGTTTTCATCTTGAGTGTGATTTTCACAAGTTTCGGTCGATGAAACCTCCCGCCTTCTTCAGGTGTATCTTGTCGAACTCGGGACTGTTTCTATCGAACTCGGGAATTTGGACAGAATTTTAAATGGAACCCTTGATTTACTTCGCCAGAGTAGCATTCTCTTGTTCCATCAGCCATGTCTGGTTAGAGCTCCTAAGTAATTTGCTGCCCACACTGTTTTTTTTCGAGTACTCTAATATAATATAATAATAATAATAATAACAATAATAATAATAATAATAATAATAATAATAATAATAAGACAATTCTAATAATAATAATAATAATAATAATAATAATAATAATAATAATAATAATAATAAGACAATTCTAGTATGAATTTTAGAACTCTTAAACCTATTTTTAGTCCTAGTTGTAAATATCACTATTTATTATTAATTATTATTACTATAAATTACTGTATATATATATATATATATATATATATATATATATATATATATATATATATATATATGTTATTGTTTTACTTATATTGCTTGTATTTATAATTAACGGTTCCCATATCATATTAAATTCTATACTAGTTCTACTTAGTAATTGGTTATTTCCCAGCATATATGCTGCTTCTTTGAGTCGCCTTACTCTCCAACGTTCTTCTCTGTCTATAATTTTTAATTCGTCCCATAATGGAAAATGGTTTTTCTTTCCCTTCCAGATATGGTCAGCTTTACCTGATTTTTCAATCCCTCCACATACTACAGCTTTTCGATGTTCTTCTAACTGTACTTTTAGTGGACGACATGTCTCACCTCTGTATAGTTTTCCACATTTACATGGGATCTCATATATATAGTTCTTAGTCATGATTTTTTTCTGCAGTGGGGGCTTGATTCTCACAAGCTGTTTCCGGAGAGTTGAATCACTCCTGAATACTGTCCTGATGTCATATAGATTACATATTCATTGAAGTTTTTCAGACAAGCCCTTCATGTATGGTATACAAACTGTGGTGAGGTTTCTGAGTGGTGTCCTTTTGTGTCTGGTCCAGATTTCTTGGAGCCGAAGTCATTAAATCTGAATAATTGTTTTGGTGGAGGGTTTCTCTTAAACTGTCCATATTCTCTTGATATGAAATGTGAAAATCACACTCAAGACGAGAACACTAGTCTGATGAGTTCAAATAATACGAATAACCAATTCTCATCTCCAAAATTCAGAAACGTCATCCATACATCTGTCCAAGATGTTTTCAAACTTATCAAGAACCTTGGTTTTAGCAAAGCAACTGGCCCTGACAACATTCCAATCTTTGAGCTCCAAAAGCTGCAAACAGAACTAGCTCCTATACTAACAAAACTATTAAAATATTGCCTTAAAGGAAGATGCTTCCCAACACCTTGGGAAACTTCAATAGTCGTCCCAGTATTTAAAAATAATGGGGATCGGTCTTCTACATCTCAGTACAGACCAATCAGCCTCCTGTGCGCCATGAGTAAGTTGTTTGAGTCTGTGATAAATATAAGTTATCAACCACCTAAGCAAAAACAACCTATTCAGCGATATGCAATACAGATTCCATTCTTTTTTTTTTTTTTTTTTACACAGGCATCACCACATTATCAAGGCCAAGAGGCCACTCAAGGATAAGGGTTAAAGAGTGTACAGTAGAAATTGGACAATATAGTAATCATTAGTAATGAAAATTCGGTAAATTTGATAACTTATATGGAACGGCTCATCAAGAACTTATTTATGTTAAACTTGAACACAACCATATTGTAGTCAGCCGGAAAGCAGGAAAACGGAAGACAATTCCACAGGCGTGCAGTTCTAAGAAAGAAGCTTTGTTCATGGAATCTACGTTTAGGTTTAGGCACAGATAAAGAGTGGGGGGAATTATTGATAGTGTTTACAGCTAGACGAGTGTTCCTTGTGAAGGTTAGGCGAGGGGGACCATAGACTGAAGCTCAGTCGAACACTTTCCATGAAAATAATGATACATAAGAGACAAACTCGCAACATCTCTTCTGTGAGATAGAGGTTGCAGGGAAGAGAAAAGGACATCTCCTACGAGGCTACGAAGTCTATTTTGAACTCTATCAAGACAGGACAAGTCCTTTCTAGCAGCTCCTGCCCAGATGTGGCAACAGTATTCCATCCTTGGACGAACTTGGCTCTTATATAGATAGAGAATTGCATCAGCAGTGAGATATCTACCGGATCGATAGAATTCTGAAGGAATAACAGCTGATGTGCTGATGGTAATATCACACAGGATCAATGAATCAATTCACAATGGCTTCGTTTCTAGGACAATAGTTCTTAACATATCTAAATAAAGGTGTACTAGGATTTACTATTCATGGCAACATTCTAAGGCTGTCAAAGTTTAGAATTTTTCTGATTCTTTCTTCTCTGACCTTGAGCGAGTGGGTGCAATAAGGTAAAAAAAAAAAAAAAATGGCTAGTTACCTTTAATGCATCCAAAAGTCATCTTTTATCTTTTCACCACCAATGCTCTGATCCTCACTTGGCTCCAATTAAAATGAACGGATCCTGTCTTGTAGAAGCACACTGTTTGAACAAACTTCTGGGATTGACCTTTATCTCTTACTTGAAGTGGAAGACCTACATCAGATCTGTTGCTAAAATCATTGGAAAAATGCTGGGATCATTCTACCGCTCCAGAAAGTATCTCACTCCCGACGCAATCCTCTGCATGTACAAGAGTCAAATAATCCTACATTGGAGTACTGCTGCCATATTTAAGGTAGAATTCTTAAGAGTACTCTTTTCTATCTTGACAGGGTACAAGGCCGCCTACAGAATTTAGTGGGTGAGGGCCATTTTGCCTCCCTACTTCCTCTTTCCCACACAAGAAACCTACTGAGTCTATTTCTGCTCGATTGTTACTTTTATGGTAGGTACTCGGCTGAGCTCCAATCTATGGCCCCTCCCTGTAAAACGCTCACAACAAACATTGGCTGTAACAACTTCCCTCACACCCTAGTGCCTAGAACTGAACGAGAATTCCATAGGCAGAGTTTCTTTCCCAAAACTGCCCGTCTGTGGAATGCAATACTATGTGTCTACTTCCTGACTAACTATAACATATCATCTTCAAATCTAAGGTAAATAAATTCCTATTAAGCCGTCTTATAAAATAATGTTTGCCCTACCCAAGTTCCACCACAACTGATCATGTTGTCTCACCATCTACCCAACACTTAACTCTTATCTTAGAATGACCTCCAGGCCTTGATAAGTGGTGACCTCCCAAGAAAAAAAAGAAATTGAAAAGACTATTGAGACCATGAAGAGGCTTATTGCCACCCAAATGCCAATAAAGACTAATAGTCATTGCCAGTAAAAAATAAATGGTAAGTGCCTCTTGCAATAATGCAAATTTATTTGTAAAAGTTATCAAAAGAGATGAAGAGTAGTGGAAATTCAAACTCCAGGGAACACCATCGGTTATTATCAGTGAGTAATCTCTGATTATGACCTCTCTGAGAATTTCCAATGAGTAACAATAATAATAATAATAGTAATAATAATAATAATAGTAATAATAATAATAACAATAACAATAATAATAATAACAATAATAATGATAATAATAACAACAATAATGATATTGAGAATAAGTTAATACTTGTTATTGCTATTGAGAAATCACTGATGATGACTCATGCGAAAACTCATAACTGGCAAATAATTATAACTATAGACCAATAACCTGCCCACCGGGAATGTGTGAAATTCCAACTACACAATTTAACAAAAAGATTTACCATTGCCTCAATAGACACGGAAATCTCTATAAGAGGGGAGAAAGGGCGAATATTGGTACTGTACTGTCGATCAGAAGATATCGAAGGAAGTCAAAAGAGCAAAGAAAGAACACAAGAATGGTATGTATCGACTATATGAAAGCATATAATACTCTCCTCCCCCAAAACATAGATAATTGAGTGTTTAAGAAATTGTTCTTGTTGTAGTAGTAGTAGTAGTGGTGGTACTGATATCACGGATCTTCTTGATTCTCTTGCACCGTCTTGCACTATCTTCCATCATACCGAGTATTTAAAAAAAATTTTTTTTTTACTAGGGAGTCGCCACTTATCAAGATCCAAAGGCCACTCAAGGATAAGGATTAATGAGTATACAGCGGTCATCAGGACAGCATAGTAATCATTAGTGGTGGAAATTGGGTAATTAGATTATTTAAGGGGACAGCGCAACAAAAACTTGTTTACAATGAACTTGAAAAAAAAAACATATTGAAGTCAGCCAGAAAACAGGTCTGCAGAACAGAGTTCCACAGGTGGGCAGTTCTAGGAAAGAAGTTTTGTTCGTGAAATCTGTGTTTACATTTAAGCACAGATAGAGAATGGGAGAAATTGTTGATAGTAGTTGTAGCTAGACAAGTGTTTTTGGTGAAAGTTTGGCAAAAGGAAATCATACATTGAAGCTCAGACGAGCACTTGCCATGAAAATAATGAGGCTCACAAAGTTTCTTCTGTAGGAAAGAAGCTCCAGGGAAGAGAAAGGGGTATCATCCACTAACTTTTGAAGCCAGTTTTAAACTCTGTCAAGGCAGGATAGGGTACTCCGAGCAGTTTCTGCCCAGATTTAGCATCAGTACTCCATCGTAGGACGACGGCGATGTACTTGGCTCTTATACAGGTAGAGGATTGCATCAGGAGTGAGATAGTGTGTATCTTCTGCTAGTTGTTTGACGTATGTCCTGTGCAGTCTCTCCACTAAATTACATTCTTGTTTGGGTATCCTTGCTGGGTATACTTTTACAGTCAGAGAAAAACACAAAGAAAAAAATTCTGTATAGGCTACAAATGGTTTTATGTTTTTGTTTTTGCTATCTATTATTATATAAAATGAACTTTGCCTCTGTGTGTTTGTGTGCATGTGAGTGAGTTTCCTATGGACTCTGAAACAGCTAGGCCGATTTTTATGAAATTTCATACAAATGTAAATTATGTATTTGGCAGTATTCTTAGATAGGTTTTGTATTGGAATGTCTTTGATAAGTATTTGATAAATGAAGGAACACATGATTTTAACCAAAGTTAACGCCTCATACAGCATAACATCACAAGTGCATTTGAGAAGTTTTATTGCTACAGAAGCAGAAAGGCTCAGCATATGCATTTTAAACTTTAATTTAAGCCATTATATATAAAACTTTTTTTTTTTTTACATGGAAGTCACCACTTATTAACGCCCGGAAGCCACTCAGGGATAAGGGTTATTGCGTGTACAGTAATCAATGGGATAATATCGTAGTAATCGCTAGTAATAGAGATCTGATAAAGTGTCTTACTTAAGGGGGCAGTTCATCAGGAACTTGTTTATGTTGGACTTGAAGACATCCAAGTTGTAGTAAGGTAGGAAACAGGCAAACGGAAGAGAGTTCCACTGGCGTGCACTTCTAAGAAAGAAGCTTTGTTCATGGAATGTACGTTTTGATTTAGGCACAGATAAAGAATGGGGAAAATTATTGACAGTGGTTTCAGCTAGACAGGTGTTTTTCATGAAAGATTGGCGAGGTGGAACCAGAGATTGGAGCTCAGACGAGTACTTCCCATGGAAATAATGATAAAACAACGACAGGCTTGCAACGTCCCTTCTGTGGGAGAGAGGTTGCAGGGAAGAGAAAAGGGCATCCCCCACTAGGCTACGAAGTCTATTTTGTACTCTGTTAAGGCAGGATAGGCTGTTTTTAGAAGCTCGTGCCCAGATATGGCAGCAGTACTCCATCCTTGGACGTACTTGACTTTTATATAGATAGAGAATTGTATTAGCAGTGAGATATCTACTTGAGCGGTAGAAGGATCCCACCATTTTTCCAGCGACCTTGGCAACAGATTTGATGTACGTGTTCCATTTCAGATCAGGAGTAAAGGTCAATCCCAGAAGCTTGTCAAAACATGGAGCCTCCCCAAGACGAGAGCCATCCATTTCGATTGATGCCAGATGGAGGTCAGAGCATTTTATAAAACCAACAGTAGATTCTCTACAGTGCAATGTAGAGTACAATGTATTGTGGACTAAATCACTGAGGGTTCTATCTGGTGCACCACAATGGATCCTGAACTAGAGCGAATAATCCATCGATTTGATTGAAAAATGGACGATTTCACTGATTTTGATGACAATAAAAAATATGAGAGTGTGAAACATTTGTTAATCATCATTCAATCCCAGGCAGCGTCGGTGCTCCCTGCTAGTATATTAATAAATGGGGAGCCATTTCCATTTAAAATCCATTTAGTATTATACATGTAATATTGAGAAAAACATGCCTGAAATGTGAATAAGCTAAATAATTAAAAAAAAAAAATGACCACCGAATTTGATCTGATGTCATGTTCATCTAAAAACGAAACTCGAATTTTAATTCGAAATAATTCCTCATTTAATAATATTTATTAATAACCAATGGGACCTGTGGAAATTCCACAGCAGCATCTTTCATATGTAATATATTTCTGCTGTGCATTCTATGGACGTTCAGTGTGACTGGAGACCCTGCGATATTATTGTAGCCCTTTTGTTAAAACTGTAAAATTATTTATCTAAGTAATCTGGTTAATGTAGAGTCAAAATATATCTGGTTATTATGGTTTATCTCTAATATCCTTGTAAGCGTCTGTGACATATTTCCATTGTATGAGCGCCCTGTGCGAATTGACACCCCATGATATCATTATACCATCTTTATGCAGAACAGATACTACCCTTGGATCCTAGCCAGAAGACCAAGAAAGTATATTTTAGTTTCACATACGATTCAAAAGCGACGTCATTTTGTTATTATAATTTTTTTTTTTTACATTGTGTCTGATCGGGAGATCCTATTTATTAAAACAGAGGAAAGACGGTGATAACATACTACGAACATTAAATTAGTATATATCTATATACTAATTTAATGTTTGTAGTATGTTATCACCGTCTTTCCTCCTTGTTAATAAATAGAATCTTCTGATCGGATAATTTATAATCTGGAAACTGTGACAAACGTACGTACGTTAAATGTACCACTGTATCAGTGTATAGATAATATAAATTGATGATATTTAACCAAAACAAGAAAATAAAACCATTCTCAATGTCTATATTGATTTTTGATCACGTTCTTTCTCTGAGCATGAACTTTAAGCATCATCCATCGCTGACGATTTTATGCTTAGCCTCCTAACAGTGACAAACAAGTCTGGCTCTTGTCTGATCAAAGCGGAGATTTGAGGAAGGTGTCTATAGAGTTGCTCCTTTGTGGGTTGCTGTCTTCTATAAATATTAAGAGCAGCTCTTAGAATTCTTGTGTATACACAATTGAGTTTTTTTGCTTAATCCTTTTGATATGTAAGAAAATAGAAAGTGGACTTTGCGTTTACTATTTCTTGCTTCCCTTATTTTCATATTATTTGGATTCATCAGACTACTGTTCTCATCTAGATTCCGTTCTGAAAGAATAACAGCTGATGTGCTGACGGTAATATCATACAAGATCAATGAATCTATTCACAATGGCTTCTTTTCTAGGACAATAGCTTTTAACATATCTAAAGCATTTGATAGGGTTTGGCATAAAGCTGTAGTAGGATACTACCATTTATGGCAATAGTTCTAAGGCCATCAAAGTTCAAAATCTTTTTGATTCTCTCTCCTCTGACTTTGAACGAGTGGGTGCAATGAGGTAAAAAAAAATGGCTAGTTACCTTTAATGCATCCAAAACTCATCTTCTATCTTTTCACCACCAATGCTCTGATCCTCACTTGGCCCCAATTAAAATGAACAGATCCTGTCTTGTAGAAGCACACTGTTTGAACAAACTTCTGGGATTGACCTTTATCTCTTACTTGAAGTGGAAGAACTACATCAGATCTGTTGCTAAAATCATTGGAAAAATGCTGGGATCATTCTACTGCTCCAGAAAGTAACTCACTCCTAACGTGAAACTTTACCTGTACAAGAGTCAGATACTGTTCTCATCTTGCAATGTTTTGGTCGATGTAACCTCCGACCTTCTTCAGGTGTATCTTGTCAACCTCGAGGATGTTTCTATTGAACTCGGGAATTTGGATAGAATTTCGAACGGTACCCATGGCTCAGTGGTTAGAATACTTAGAAAAAGTCAATTGTAAAAGTGATATTCTCCTGAAGGTTGAAGATTCATATCTGTTGTGGTAAGATCCACTTAATTAGCAGACATAAATATGGTTGGTACCGTAAAGACGGGAGAGACCCAATGAGACCCAACGAGAAACTCAGAGGGACAACGAGATTGAGAGCCGATGACCACCCAGCCAACACCTTCTCCAGGGGTGGTCTTCCCATGACTATACGAATGGACTCTATGTAAATATTGTATATACTTTCTTGCTCTCAATATATCTGTTCTACTTTACTTTTGTGCTGTGGTTATTTATTTCCATGTGTTCAGTCGAGCTTCAACGATATCTCAGTGTTGGCGACCGAAAAATACAACTGACGATTGCTTAGGGCTTATATCCAGTCATGGCTGATAGAACAAGAGCATGCTACCCCTGTGAAGTAAATAAATGGTTCCATTCGAAATGCCATTCAAATTTCCGAGTTTGACAGTGATTTTATGAGTACGATTATGACGACCAGCTGAGTGGGAGGTCCATCAAATCCAAAGCAATCAGAGTCTTAACCATTGTTTAGATGGCTTGTTCTCTGTTGGCTGAGGTGTATGGTCCTGTGCAGTTCTAGGAGGTCACGGTCCCAGACTTTGCATTCTCATCAGAAGGGTTTAGTTTTATTGCTAATCACTTGAAGAAGTGCCTCAAACGAAAAATGCTTACAGGTGTGCCCAGGCATTTTTTTGCAGGCCAGAGTGTTTTTCCTTTAGAGTTCTGGTTTCACAGATCCCACTTATCCAACCTTGTGCCAAACCTTCCAGCTGTATTAGTGGCATTTTGAGGGTTAGGGACCTCTCTGTATATGTATATTTTATTTTAATTATAATGTTAGTATTTTGTATTGCGAGCTAAAAATGAAATGGTTCAGCTGGTGTTGAGGGCAGTTGTGGTTGAGAAAAAAATAAGATGAAGACAGACAATTATTTTTCATCTTTTATCTGTTTTATTTATTTATTTATTTTTTGTATCTCTCTCTGTGGTAAAATCTCGCCCTGCTTTGTTCTGATTGACAATTGTATTGTTGACGTGATTAAATTTCGTGCTTAAGGTAATTTATGAGAACTGTTTTTGTTTTGCCAAAGGATTTTCTTTTCTAACAATAGGTCAAGAGTACACGCTTAAGGCTGAATTTGTCGACCAATCGTTATTTTTATTTCGCTCGTTTGCTTTAATAACCGGTGCTTTTTCGTAATCCAACACGAGTAGTAAATGCATCAACTGTTACACAATTTAAACATTGGATGATTGAAATTACAAGGTGACCTACCTGCGAACCCCCCCCCTCCCAAACATGTCATCCATGGAATTGTTAATAAAATTCAGAATTATTTTACCATTACTAACCAGCGTAGTATTAACACTATTTTCCTAGGGAAGAGTCTATTAGGCATGTACAAGGTGCCTTAAATATAAGTTAACAGACTTTTGTGCAGCCATTTAAAATTATCTTAGACATTTGAAAATTCAGTATGTTATTGCTATAGGTCTTATGAGATGACTGACTAATTTTTATGATTTCAGATTCAAATGAACAGCTACAGCAGGAATTGGAATACACCCTACTAAAGCCTGGTTGTCACAGTCGGTGAATTTCAAAAATGCAATCTGGGCATGAGGACACTTTAGAAATACAATATGCAATACAATTCTGTTTTATACTTGGAAAAAATGGCACAAATGTATGGAATACTTCAGACCGTTTTTGGACCGTCTTGCATGAATCAAGCATCAGTTTTTGAGTGGCATAAGAGATTTAAGGAAGGCAGGGTGTCTGTGAGGGATGATGAGAGGTGCAGGAGGAGTAAGGAAGTCAGGACACCAGAATTGATTAGCCAAATATAGAATTTCATGAATAAAGACCATCATGTGTCTATAGAGACAATAAATGCACAGTTTGATGTCTGTGTGGTAACTGTACACACAATTATTCACAAGGAACTGAAGATGTAAAAGATTTGTGCAAAGTTTGTCTGAAGGATGCTCCATCAAGACAGTTCCTCACCCTACCTATAGTCCAGACCTTGCTCCCTGTGACTTTTGATTATTCCCTAAGCTCAAGGAAAACCTTAGAGGCTGTCGTTATGAGGACAATTGAGGAGATGAAAGAGGCTTTGATGAGGGGCATTGACAAGCTTACACAGGAGAACTTCCATGGGGCCTTCCAGAAGTTGTTGGAATGTTACAATAAGTGCATTGCAGCTGGAGGAGATTACTTCGAAAGGGACTAGAGTTTTATGTGTGCATTATCAATAAAAGTGTTCAAACGATAAAAGCCTGGAAATTTATTAAAGACACTCTGTATATGCAGTGAGATGATGTATGGAAATGAAAACTCGTCAGAGTTGAGGATATGCGTATGCAAGTCTTAAAGACAGTAAAAGTAGACTTTAAGTTTCAAAGAAAAGTCTGACATGATTAACATAAAGATATGATATGCCTATAGACCTTAGTCTTGAAAAGACCAAGGCTGTATGTAGTAGGAAAACAGTTCTTAGAAATACACTATTGGAAAGCTGGTCAGAGTTGAGGATATGTGTTGCATGAAGAGAAGTGATATAATAATGGTATATAATAGATGTGTGACGCAAGTCATAGAGACAAGCTTAGATTTGATGAGTTTGGAGGAACCTCCTGGGTCTGACCGTTACTCTTTATGTGAAATGGAAGACGTACATCAACTCTGTTGCCAAGATCGCTAAAAAAAAATGGTGGGATCATTCTACTGCTCCAGTAATGATTTCACTTCTGATGCAATTCTCCACCTGTATAAGAGCCAAATACGTCCAAGCCGCTGGAAGCTCTTATCTTGCCTTGACAGAGTCCAAAATAGACTTTGTAGCCTTTTTCTCTTCCCTACAACCTCTTTACTGTAAGGTTTGTGTTTTAAGCAAGCTGGTTTTCCAATCTGACAGCGTGTCGCCGTGAACGAGTGTAAACAAATAATGGCGATTCGCCTGTCCTTTTATAAGGGGGATAACTCCACTTATGCAAAGTCTGAGCGAAAGGGAGATAACTCCTTTCTGGCCTCTACATTTACCACAGAGGAGACTTTGCGAGCCTGTCTCTACTTTATTGTTATGTTCATGGCAAGTGCTCGTCTGAGCTCCAATCTATGGTCCCTCCTTGCCAAACTTTCACAGAAAACACTCGACCTCCTGAAACCATTATCAATAATTTCCCCCTCTTTTTATCTGTGCCTAAACCTAAACGTAGATTCAATGAACAAAGCTTTTTTCTTAGCACTGCACACCTTTAGAACTCTGTTCCATATCCCTGCTTTCCAGCTGACAACAATATGGTCGTCTTCAAGTCCAACGTAAACAAGTTCTTGATGAGGCGTTCCCCTTTAGTAATCCAATTTACCAAATTTCCACTACTAACAGTTACTACGATATTGTCCCATTGACTACTGTACACTCATCAACCCTTATCCTCGAGTGGCCTCCGGGCCTTGTTAAGTAGTGACTACTTTGTAAAAAAAAAAAAAAAAAAGAAAAAAAAAAGATTAAGGAAGTAATAAGGATGGACTTAAAAGAAATAAGGATAAATAAATTCCTAAAAGCTGTCCGATACATGCCGGCATAAAAATGAACATTAAACTGAATATAATGAAATCTAAATAATAAAAGTAAACATATGTGTGTCTGATTTGCCTCGATAATCATATATGCAAATTTATTTATGTGTAAAGCAAGGGAGGCTTAACTTTAATAATAATTAATAATAAAAAGAAAGGAAAAAAATTTGTTTCATTTTTGATTAGTGATGGGACGATTCCAATATTTTTCCTGATTCCGATACAATTACCGATTCCGATTCTGATCCTTATTAAATTTCGAAATATTTTACTATGGAATTTTTATTTTTCCCGATTACTGTAAAAACGAATCTTAAATGTGCATGCATTTTCTCAAACATAAAAACACATTTGTGCGGAGACGATTTTAGTCTTATTGGAAGTTTAAATCAATAAATATCTATTATTTTATTATTACTACAAGCAGTGAAAGATGTTTTATGAAAACCAAATTAAATAAAATAGATAATTAGAGGAATCGGTTTGGGCATCGGAAAATAGGCTAAAATTTTCCCGATTCCAATACCGATCCCGATACCCCAAAAATCTCCAATTTTTCTAATTCCCGATTCCGATTCCAATTAATCTTCCTAACACTACTTTTAATATAGAATATTACCTCTTTATTATTAAAACGGAACAAAAGGAGAGAGAAGGTTTTGTACTTTTTGATCTCAATTAATTTTATCTCTGGAAGTAAAACATGACCAGCTGAAGACATGCATTTCATGGAGGGAAATGATATAAGAATGGTATACGATGATTGTGTAATGCAAGCCATCCCCCTTATGTAATCAAATTTACACTTCTAACGATTATTATGATATTGTCCTTTTGTACACTCTTTCACCCTTATCTTCGAGTGGCCTCTTGATAAGTAGTGATTCCCTTGTAAAAAAAAAAGAAAAAAAATGTTAAACAATCTGAAACAAAGGAAGCAAGGAATAAATTAGACAATTCTGAAGAACATGTGCCAAAATAATACTTGTAGAAGAGATCAAGACAAGCGAAAAATGCTTTAAAGTTATGCATTGCAGAACAAAAAATAAAACAAACATCAAAATCGCTAAACGTGACAAAATTGAAAATATTAGGAAGTTTGCTCAAGTCCAAACACTAAATAGAAACATAATTAGTCTGGATCTGATTTGTCAATTATAAATCTGTAGACTGCAAGAAAATCGGGAAACCAACTTTATGTAGGAATTATAAAATCGCAAAAAGCAAATCAAATTTGAAGGCGAACTGATAATGACAGTCACTCTACAACGAAAAGCGCTAAAAATAAAAGTATTTTTATGAATAATTTTAGCAATTTTTTAGGCACAGACTGGATGGAGAAGTTCCAACTATGGGATTTACTGATAAATTCTTTTAGTCAGAATGGAAAAACTAAAGATATGGCAGAATTAAAGAAAGAATTGAAAGAGAATTTTTTAGGGGAGTGAGGAGAAGGGGTCGTGGTAGATATAACAAAGTAACTGCAAAATTTGAGTCGAAACCGAATATACAACTGATCTTCAAAAAGAAGTGAAGTGTTCCTTTGAAGAAAAAATCAACATGGAACTGAATCAGCTAAAGAAAATATGAGTACTATACCAAATGGGCTCTGCCAACAGTTGATGTAAAGAAAAAGAATAAAGAATTTTGTGCATGGTTTTACAAGGCATTAAGAGATTGCCATTATCCGTTGCCTAGTCTGAAAGAAATACTTTTGAAACTAAATGGGGAAAAAGTTTTCAGGAATGGATTGGAGGAATACATATTTACAGATCCCGATGGATGGAGAATGCTCAAAGTTATTGGACATAAATGTTATATAAATTTGAGGGACTATAGTTTGAAGTAAACGTAGCACCAGCTAAATTTCAGCACGTAATGGATGCATGGCATTGATAACTAAAATGGGAGACCCGATTGGCACTATGTAAATGTTTGTCCTTCTTATTTCAGGTAACTGAATACAACAAATTAAATAGCAGTAAGTAAATATGCTCAAGGTGTAGTATCTGTTAGTCTCTCTCATGTTCCAAAAGGTTACCACACAGGGCATAGAAAAAGTTCTTCAGCCGTGGTGAAGGCAATCAGAATCAAACCGGATAGAAAAAGTCTGCTAGCCCTGTAAGGTAATCTTCTGGTGATAGTGTCACAAAAGCAAAAAAAAAAAAAACCCAAAACAAACAAAAAAACAATGAGACCGAACAGTCAAGTAGTCAAGGCGGAAGGAGAGACCAAGGAGTGAACACTGACCAGACCTCACCTTCACTGTATAAGTGCGAAGAGAACTGGGACCTTGGGGAGGCTTATTGCCACTCAAATTCCGGTAAAGACCAATGACTGCTGTCAACGAACAATCATTGGCAAGCAGATGTTGTGATAATGCAATTTTATTTGCAAATGTTATCGAAAGAGGTGGAGAGTACTAGAAAATCTGGGGAGACTTCTTGTCACTCAGCTTCAGGGAACACCACAGGCTGTATCCAATGAAATCTTTGATGACCTGTGTGAAAGCTCCTTGTGAATCGATAATAATAATTGAAAATGCTCACAGAATAAAGAAGGATGAGGATATCTTATTAAGAGCATCATTCCAGAAAAAAAATCATCTTAATCTGCCCTCCTCCCACCTGGCAGACAAGAACCTGGATGACCCAGAAATAAAATGATTCTAAAAATAGAATTATGTCAGAATGCATTTCTCAATCAGATTTTCTTTTGTTCCTTTTTAAATGCATATAAGTATTTTATTGATCAGGAGTCATTACAATGTTCAATTTTTCAATAAAATCTTACACATATTTCACATATATACATACATGCACACATGCATACACACACACATACATACATATGTATGTGTGTGTGTGTGTGTGTGTGTATGTATGTATATGTATATATACATGGGGTGGAGAGGGCTCCCGTAAGCCGTGGTGAAGGCAACCTTTCTAGGAGAAGCAAATCTTTGATTTAAAAAACCATAAAGCGGGAGACCAGTACCCGCATTAAGCTGGTCTGCAGTTTAATTTGTTGCTGGCTATCTTGCTCTTGCTTGTTGCTGGATCTCAACATTTTGAACCGAGAGAGAGACTTAGCTGTCGTACAAAGCTAAGACTCTGTAACATCATCTTTGTATTGATAATCCCTCAGGCATTTGGGCTCATGGATTTTAAATGTCTGAGGGAGTGGCACTCGTCTGACAAGACGTTGCAATCATCATATATATATATATATATATATATATATACACCAATTGCAATATGAGTTATTCAAGTTAGTATTCAAATATAGATAAAAATAATGTAAAATTCTTAAAGATAGCTCAATAGTGCAATACTAGAGCCATAAATACTTAATCTGATATACCGTTTTACCAGAAAAAAAAACATGTAGTTTTATGTTCATTTCAAAAAGGTTACAGTTTTATTATCAATATATGCGTACAATTGTTTCGGCCCATTACTAGTATTCAAATATGTAATAGTTTTCAACATGTGTTATTTATTATCTTTATAACAGTATGGCAACTCCTCAGTGCAGAATATACATACAACTGTAAATAAACATGGGTTACATCCACTTATGGACAGTCCTTCTATGCTAACAATTTGATACAGTCATATATATATATATATATATATATATATATATATATATATATATATATATATATATATATATACTTGTTTATTGTTATATAAACATGTTTACATCCCGCTGCTACAAACAGCCACTTGTTTCAATCAAACAACAGATATCATCAGGCAGCGACTTGACTATTCAAATGTTCAATGAATAATGGATTTTTATTTTATTTTAGGTAGGAACTCTTTAAAAGTTGGAGTTAAAAAACTTTAAAACACAGAACTTTTAACATTTGAATAGTCAAGTCGCTGCCTGATGATATCTGTTGTTTGATTGAAACAAGTGGCTGTTTGTAGCAGTGGGATGTAAACATGTTTATATAACAATAAACAAGTATTATCAGCTCTTTTTATTGAGCACTATCTTACAACCTCGTTGAATTCACTAGTCCATTACTTTTGAATAAAAAACTCCGAGTATATATATATATATATATATATATATATATATATATATATATATATATATATATATATGGATTTGAATAAAATGTACGGGAATTTCTCGAGAGCTCTTTCGGCTATCGTCTCGTCAGGAGAAATCGATAGCATACAAAAACAATATTACTGGCGAAATTAAAGAACACTACGGAGGAATTTTAATGTGCCAGAAATAAGGGAAAAATAAAAAATAAAAAAAAAACGATTAAAAGAAAGATTTAATCTGAAATTGCGTTCCATCTAAAATCAGACAGGGGAGGATAGGATCTGGTAGTTTTCCTCCTTCAGTAGCCTTGGACTCTGCCATTGGTCAGCATTTGGTTGACAATCCATGCTGTGTTGAAAAATATAAAATAGAGTGGTTCGAGGTGCTACACAGAGCAGGCTCTAAAAACCATTTAAAGATTTTGGAGTCTGTCTCTATTGCGGTTCGAAAACCTTCTTTATGTCGGCAAAAGGAGACAACGAAAACGCTATTTCTCTTTGGGAAACTTTGATCCGCTTTTCCCCCGTTTTTTTTTTTTGTTTTTTTTCCCCCTTTCCCCTCGTTGTGCTAAGGTTTAGTTTTAATCGCTTTTAAACGTAATTTCAGATAAAATCTTTCTTTTAATCGTTTTTTTTTTCTTATTTCTGGCACATTAAAATTCCCCCGTAGTGCTCTTTAATTTCGCCAGTAATATTGTTTTTGTATGCTATCGATTTCTCCTGACGAGATTATAGCCGAAAGAGCTCTCGAGAAATTCCTGTACATTTTATTCAAATCCTTATATAAATTTTGTACCTCCAAACGTTTATATATATATATATATATATATATATATATATATATATATATATATATATATATATATATATATATATATATATATATTTCTCTCCTCAAAATTTGAAAAGGTCTGGAACCATTTTAATTTTTGTATTTAGATTTTTCTTGCCTAATGAAATCAAATATGATTGAAACGGTCTGCACATCGTAGCAAGATATGACAGTATTTACATAAATAATAATAATAATAATAATAATAATAATATATATATATATATATATATATATATATATATATTATTATTATATAAACGTTACTTTGTGTGTGAGAGAGAGAGAGAGAGAGAGAGAGAGAGAGAGAGAGAGAGAGAGAGAGAGAGAGACAGTTCCTCTTTAGTTTCGAAATGGCTAAGCTTATTTTTTGCAAAGTTCATAATAAGGGTCAAAGTTTAAAAAATTGACCACTTTTTTTTTTTTTTTTTTTGCTCAACATACACCTCCAAACACTCGGACAACGCCGGGCTGAAATGCTAATATATCTCTAAAAGTGAAACTGTCTGTGTGTGTGTGTGTGTGTGTGTCTGTGTACATTTCTCTACCAAATAACTCTGTCAATTTTCGGTCTAGAGACTCGAGAGTTAACATACGGGAATATTGAGATTTGGGAAAATCTTTTTAATTGGGTTTCGGACAGAAATTTGGCTGTCAAGGGATCAAACTTCAACGATTTGACCTTTAAGAACTCTACCAAACTCCTCCGTCAATTTTGGGTTTAAACACTTGAATTTTTAGATATAGATTACTTGGACATGGATAAAACTTTTTAATTTGATTGGAGCCTAAAACAATAAATGTTAAGGGGTCATAATTGGGGTCAAAATTTAAAAAAAAATTAATGTCTGCTGTCTCTAACAAATAAGTCAGCCAATTTTTGGTCTAAACATTTGAAATTTTACATAAAGTGTATTCAGACATAGGGCAAGGTTTTTAATCGTTTTTTTTGTTTTTTTTGCTGAAAATTTGGCTTCCAAGGGGTCAAAATTCAAAAGAGTTTACCTTTTCGGTCTCTAGCAAACTATTAAGCTAATTTTGGGTCTAAACATTTGAAATTTTACATAAAGGGTATTCAGACTTTCAGCAAGCTTTTTAATCAGTTTTTGAGCGAAAATTTGGCTTCCAAGGGGTCAAAATTCAAAAGAGTTTACCTTTGCGGTCTCTAGCAAACTATTAAGCTAATTTTGGGTCTAAACATTTGAAATTTTACATAAAGGGTATTCAGACTTTCAGCAAGCTTTTTAATCAGTTTTTGAGCGAAAATTTGGCTTCCAAGGGGTCAAAATTCAAAAGAGTTTACCTTTGCGGTCTCTAGCAAACTATTAAGCTAATTTTGGGTCTAAACATTTGAAATTTTACATAAAGGGTATTCAGACTTTCAGCAAGCTTTTTAATCAGTTTTTGAGCGAAAATTTGGCTGCCAAGAGGTCAAAGTTGAAAGAGTTGACCTTTGCAGATTCTACCAAACTTCTCCACCAGTTTTGGGTCTAAACACTTGAAATTTTAGATGAAGGTTACTTTGATATGGGTCAAACATATTAATTTGATTTGAGCCCAAAACAATAAATGTTAAGGGGTCAAAATTAGGGTCAAAGTAAAATAAAATTTGACCTCTGCAGTCTCTAGCAACTTTTCTCTATGGTAGTTAAGGAAGCCTATTATATAGAAAGGCATTACCATACATATGCACACTTTTTTATATGCACATATGCACATAAAGTTATGAACAGTACATAGGGCCCGAGCAAAGCTCGGCTGAACTGCTAGTATATATATATATATATATATATATATATATATATATATATATATATATATGCACTCTAATTAGTCTTAACTTATCAAGGCCAAAAGTCATTTGTGAGGCAGGTTAATGAAACAAAAACAGTGTCAGTTTAATCATGAAGAATATTATGAGAGGATTGAAATGGAGGATTAGTACATTATTATCATACAAAGAGACTCTTTACACATAGCCAACATAATCCAAAAGTTATGTCAGTGATTTTCCAAACACCCTGTATATGTTTTTTTTATTTTTCTTACATTTTTATATGCTTCAAGAAAATGTTAACAGTCGTTAGACACGTAGTACTCATAAATACTGACATTTATTTTCTTTCTCAAAGACCAACCCCTCTAATGGTGATTTGGTCCAATGAGGACTAATCAGCTTCCAATTTATTAATTTCAACCAACTATTTAACGACTACTTTAGACCCCCCCCTTCTTGGATTAGGATAGTAGTCACTAGATAGTTTCCTGGAATTAAATGGACAGTCAGGAGAGAAGAGCTTCTCTACGGGAAGAAATACAGCTTGAAAAAAAAAAAAAAAAAACCCAAAAAAAAACGGCAACCAATCGAACTTTCTTACTTAATTCCTTTCTTCATTTTGACACTTGCTTTTAAAAATGTTTTGTTTTACTTTCTTTTGACGTTCGTGTCGTTACAAATAATATTATAGCAGGCTTAACAAACTAAGACTAGCTCCTATAGCAGACACGCAAGTTAATTGTTAGATGGTTTCTAAAGAATGTATGTCTCAAACACTTTCTGCTGTGGTCCTAAGAAAGGATAATAAAAGAAAGACTACTACTACTACTACTACTACTACTACTACTACTACTACTACCACTACTACTACTACTACTAATAATAATACAACAACAACAACAACAGATTTAGGTATAATAGAAAAGAATATATTGTACAAAAAAGTGAATACAAAGAAAGGTTGTCAGTATTTACTGACTGTTGTCCATAGTCTCGCGTTGGGTTGCGATATTTCCGGTATTTACCGCATCTCCCACGGCGAGGGGATGTGACACAAGGTCGGAAGGTGGGAAAATGAGCCAGCATCCCAAAAGGAATGACACTGCGAATATAAGTCTGAGTAGTTCCGTCTGCATTCCCCAATGAGGGCGCCTTAGACAACAAGCGATAAACTTGCTCCCCAAAAAAAACCGGGAGGCAAGGCCTTGGAGTGCTAACCTTCTAGGGCTACCAAGAACATGCAAAAGACCCAGTTTCGGTCTGATTGATTATCTAATCGTTTAACATCAAGGTCGTTATAATTCCACACGAGACGAGAGTATGGACTCTTTTTATAACGTTTAGAAGAGTCCATTATGAGTGAATGAGTAATTTCCTGTAATATACTCCTTTCTTTTTTCCTTCTGATAAAACGCTAAATGGATCAAGAAGGAAAAAAATTAAAGTTATTTGCTTACTAAGAAAACAGTAACTTTAATAATTAAACTGTCCGTCATGCTGAGTTCCAGCGTATCGATTGTTGATGAAAAGATACTTGAGGAGTGTTGGTCACTCTACTATGAATGAACAATGAGCCATTTAATAAAACCATACCTGTACTTGTAATTGGACACTTCTAGTAGGCAATGCCCTACAACCTGTTTCTCAAAGAAAAGATGTTGCTGGTCTTTCTCTGCTTTGTCGTTATTTTCGTGGCAAGTGCTCGACTGAGCTCCAATCCATGATCTCCCCCCCCTTGAAAGACATTCACAACAAAAACTCGTCAATAGTTCCTCCCCTTTTTCTACCTACCAAAAAACTAAACGAAACTTGCATGAGCAAAGTTTATTTCCTAAAACTGCTCGTCTGTGGAACACAATATCGCTGGACTGTTTCCCAGCTGACTACAACATGGTCGTTTTCAAGTCCAATGTGAACAAATTTTTGTTGAGCTGCCTTCTTAAATAATCAAATTCTTTCTAATCACCCCTCCTCATTATCGATCATGACGGTGTTGTCTCACCGTCCACCTGGCACTCATTTAATCCTTATCCTCGAGTGGCTTTTGGGACTTGATAAGTGGCGACTCCTTAATAAAAAAAGAAGTTTATTTACATACTACACATCTTTAGTTTCTTCACTGACACAGGGAAGTATTTATGACTTCCTTGGCCCTTGAGCAAATATCACAGTGTAGTATCTGTTCTGATGCTACGCTACACCTTTTCTGTCCTCGGTCAGTGGAGGAGAAACTCTTCATGACTGAGGCAATTTTTAATTTTTGTTTCTATCCAGAGTGTCCATTTTTGGAGAGCTGGATATTCCTCACATTAAAATCCGAGCTTGTGTCTGACTCTGCCCTCGTAAATAGGAACAGTTAAGATTTTATGAAGCTATCCCTTGCATACACAATGGGATGGGGAAGTGGCAAGGATTCGGGCAATTGCAAAATGGGCAATTGCAAAATGTCTATTTAAAAAACTTAATTTAAACCTGCACATTAATTTTGAATGCATACAATTGATATATAAAGATTACAGAGATTTAAAAATAATAAACGAGAACACCTCAGGGATCCCTTTCACCAACAAGCTCATCAAAGTTTAATCGTTGAATACAAAATACATTTTAAAAAAATAGTCACGTAAAGAGTAATGGTTACGGAGATATGCCTGTACATGTTATCAAGGGGAGAAAAAAACATTCAAATTCGAATGGGAATACAAATATCGTCTTGGGGAGGCTCCATGTTTTGACAAGCTTCTAGGCTTGATCTTTACTTCTGATCTAAAATGGAACATGTACATCAAATCCGTTGGCAAGTTACTGTAAAAATGGTGGGATCCTTCTATCGATCCAGTAGATATCTACCTACTGATGCAATTCTCTACCTATATTAGTGCCAGGTATGTACAAGGATGGAGTATTGCTGTCACGTCTGGGCAGGAGCTGCTAGGAAAACCTTATTCTGCCTTGACAGAGTTCAGAATAGACTTCATAACCTAGTGGGAGATGCTCTTTTCTGTTCTCTGTAGTCTCTTTCTCACAGAAGAGACATTGCAACCATGCCTCTGTTTTATCGTTATTTTCATGGCAAGTATTCATCTGAGCTCTAATCTATGGTCTCCCCCTAGGCAAACATTCATGAGAAACACTCGTCTTGTTTTAAACACGATCAATAATTCCTCCCATTCTTTATCTGTGCCTAACCCTAAACGTAGATTCCATGAACAAAGCTTGTTTCTTAGAACTGCACACCTGTGGAACTCTCTTCTGTTTCCCTGCTTTCCAGCTTACAATATGGCCGTCTTCAAGTCCAACGTAAACAAGTTTTTGATGAGCTGTCCCCCTTAAGTAATCCAATTTACCAAACTTACACTTCTAACGATTACCATGATATTGTCCTTTCGACTACTGTATATTCTTTAAACCTTATCCTCGAATAGCTTCTGGGTGATTCCCTTGTAAAAAAAAAAAAAAAAAAAAAAAGAATTAATATATATGTACAAATAATGAGGGACTGAGAAATAGTTAAAATATATCTCTGAATAAGTCTAATGACTTAATGAATTCTTCCTGTTGACAGAGATAAGGTTTATGTGAAAGGATTGAGACTGACTCTTAAAATCCTCAAATGATTTTGAGAGCCAGTCCGGTGTAGAACTCGAAAGCGCTCTGTTTTATAGTCATAGACACATGCTGGATTTTCATTAAGGTGTTGACCAAGAGCAGATTCCAGGGTGGAAGAGGGTCGAAATCAATGTGCCTAAAAGTTAGTGAATCTGATTATCAGATTTGATTTTACAAACATAATATTTTATTCTGATTCTTCAGTTGTCTAATGGAAAATAGAATCATGTTCTTAACAACAACAAAAAATGTCTTATTTGGATCCTTCGGACTACTGTTCTCATATTGAGGGTGATTTTCAAAATGTTTCGGTCGATGTAACTTCCGACCTTCTTCAGGTGTATCTTGTCGAACTCGGGAATGTTTCTGTTGAAATTGGGAAATGTAGACGGAATTTCAAGCGGTACCCTTTATTTACTTCATGGGGGTAGGGTGCTTGTGTTCCATCAGCCGTGACTGGATATAGGTCCTAAGTAATTTGCAAGGACCCGCGATTCAGTGGCTAGAGTACTTGGAAAAATCAATTGTAAAAAAGTGATATTCTTCTGAGGTTGAAGGTTCAATCCTCAGTGTGGGCGACTGAAAAATACAATTGCAAATTACTTATGACCTCTATCCAGTCATGGCTGATAGAACAAGAGCATGCTACTCCTATGAAGTAAATAAAGGGTTCTGTTCGAAATTCCATCCAGATTCCCTAGTTCGACAGAAACATTCATAAGTTCAACAAGATACAGCTGAAGAAGGCT
>NC_136488.1:144578627-144588627 GCF_053919585.1 Euprymna scolopes
ACTGCTTGCCATCGTTGGCAGCAGCTTTTGGTCTTCACTGGAATTTGAGTGGCAATAAGCCTCCCCAAGGTCCCAGTTCTCTTGGCACTTATCCGGTGAAGGTCTGATCAGTTCCTCGGTCTTTCCTTCCTCCTTGACTCTACTTGACGATCTTGTTTCACTTGGGGGGGGGGGATAGTGATGTGGTAATGGGGAGATGGGGGTAGGGTAAGAGAACTTATAGATATGCAGCTTCAATGTTCTTGGTTCCATGTAGCGTTTCTTCTTTTTCTTCTTCTTATTATTAATATTATTATTATTATTAATATTATTATTATTAATATTATTGTTATTAATATTATTAATATTATTAATATTCTGTGTGTTCCTTCCTTAGTCCATATGTTACGCTTTTAAAAAGGTCAAATACAATTTTGAAACGCAAAAAAGACCAAATTTGTGAAATTTGCCTTTAAAAAAGCCAATATGACAGGAATTTGAGAGTGATCTCCCTTTGATATAGCTTCATTTTCAAATCTACTATTATATAAAGTCACTGTGTGTGTGTGTGTGTGCGCGCGCGCGCGCGTGCGTGCGTGTGTGTGTGTGTGTGTTCCTTCTTCTTAGGTCCCGAAACGGCTGAGCCAATCTTTAGCAAATTTGACACAAAGGTAATTTATTTGTCTGGCAGCGTTCTTAGATATATGTTTTGTACAGAAATTCATCTGATAAGTATCAAAAATCGAAAAAAATACGATCTTAAAAATAACTTTTCTCTCTTATAGATAAAAAAGAAGAATTTGTACAGGGTAAAATTTTATGTTACACCAGCTAAGGGAGATAATAATATCCTAGCAAATCATTTCTTCTTAAAAGAAAACAAACAGATTGATTATAATGTAGAAATATAGCTGAGTGGTAGATCGAATGATCCCCTGGTCAAGCCCAGGTGTACCTCAAAATTTTATTGTAATTTTTTCTTATTAATGAGTTTAATTTATGATAAAAGAAGATGTACCATTTAAAATCGCCGCAAATCATTTCTTCATTTGCATATTTTAAAACTAAACATTTAATCAAAAGTGACTTTTCCAGGGCATTCATTGTCACACCCAAATATCAGCTGACGTGATATTGTAAACAAACACAGACGGAATTTGATGAACGACATTATCATTATTTTTTATTTATTTATTTATTTATTTATTTATTTATTTTTTTTACGAATTAGTCCATCGGGCAAATTATTCCCGGTAATATATAATAATCAATAGAGGATTGATTCTATAATAATTCATACGCAATCTGCATAAATTAAAATATCATGTTTAAGCGTATTGTACGACCGGGCAACGCCGGGCTGCCAGCTAGTATCATTATAATAATAGTATGTGATCATGATATGGTGTGAGGAAGGAACTCACATGCAACAGTTCTTAACCGAAGAATGAAGTCAGCTAAACATTGCATAACAAAAGGAACATTTGAAAGAAACAAGGCAAAAAAGAACATCGTCTGCCAAGAGGTGCTAGACTGAAGAAGTAAATTAAAGATTATCTCTTACAATGTGATTTTATCATATGGATTGAACTATGTAGCACAGTATTACTTTCTGAGTATTTATTAGTACTTATTAATTTATCTCATTTGTCTTGGTTCTATATTTAAAATACAATGGACACTATTTTCATTGAAATGTTAATAAACTCATATGGCTGCATGTTATTGCTCCCCCCCCCAAAAAAAAAACTAATTTTTTATGCTATCCAGAAAAATATTTGACGATTAAATATATTTCTCATATGGTGGGATTTCCACCGGTCCTGCTAGTACTTTATTATTACGCTATATAATGCACAAGACTAGCCATGCGACTACCTATTTTAGTAATTAATTTGCATAATGCTTCTACGGGCATAAAACTAATAAAATTGTGTCTGACATGAGTATATTTGCTGATGACGGCACGCTATATATAACAGAGATAGCGTAAAACGAATGTACACAAACAGTAGAAATTTTAGACGTGCAGAAGTATAAATAGATATATCGGCGCTTCTACAGAATTGGGACGAGATTTTGTCGTCGACAAATGGAGTTTTCAGATAAAAAACAATGGTTTCAACTCATTTTTTTTTTTTGTCAATTCTAATAAATTACAATGTTAGCTTCCAAATTATGCAGTCGAAATTTACTGGAATATTACTGAATTATTAAAGAAAACAACTTTAATCGTGTTAGCAGGTGAAAAATTGCCTCCATCTTGTTTAAATCGAAACAGAAAATTACCTCGCTTTTGAACTCTTCTGTGTCTTACAATTGTTTTCATCAAATTCTATTTTTTTATTTTCTTTAATAAAAATGGTCTACGTTATCGATTTTCGTAATTTTTGGATATAATCATCTTAAAAATACGAGGAATACATAGATACCATTGTTTTCATGTAATATTCAGTATTACGATTTCTCAAATTTCGTTCCAATAGTGTAGAAGCGCCGATATATCGGTACTTAACTGCCCACAATCTCTAGTTAGACATGGTCCCAAATATCCCCAAGTGACAATACACCTTGTTTGAGGGTGAAAACAGTTAAAAAAAAAATGCATAAAGATTGAAAAATATATATTGATTTAGCATAAAAAAAATTTAAAAATTTTGAAAAGGTTAAAACAATGCTTTATTTTTTAATTAATTTTTTTTTTTTAATGAATGAATTTATTAAAAGCCATTTAAGTTTCGAAGTTTATAAAACTTTTTAAAAAACATGCATTGTTTTGAATTTTAACCATTTCAAATTTTTTTTTTAAATCACGCAATACAGAGGAACTATGGTAGATTAAACACCAAGATTCTATTACAAAGCGTGGTGTCATCAATAAGTATAGCCACCTTAGACACTGTTTTACCAGAGACATCATTTATGAATATCAGGAATAATAAAGGTCCAAAATCAACCGCTGATATCGTATTGTTTAAATTTACGACCATCAAGGACAACCAGAATTTTTCTCTTGTCTAGGAAGGATCTGATTGTTAAATATTCGTCCGGAAATACCATATGATTTACTTTTCATGAGAAGCCCTTCATACCAGACCTTCTCAAAGGCTTTGGGTATATCAAGTGTTACCGCCCTCGTCCCCGCTGCCTTATCCAGTGCATGATGATGGTTAAAATATCCGCAGTAGAATGTGCTTTCTTAAATGCATACTGTTGATCAGAAAGAAGCTTCGCATTTACAAGGTGATGGACTAATATTTAATTGATCAATGACGCAAAGATTTTAGCAAAAAGGGGGAGGAGACTGATGAGGCGATAGTTTACTGGGTCCATTCTTTCACCAGAATTCTAGAATACTGACACCACAGGCAATTTTCCAGCTACCAGGGAAGCAAAACTCAGCAAAGCATTTGTTGAAGAGTTTGGAGTGGACAGATGTTAGATCAGTAGAGCATTTATTAATTATTATACTGGGGATGAGATCAAGCCCAAACGCCTTGGAGGTGTCTAGTTATTTTTTATGATATCATAGACGTGAGATGGGGTGATTTTCATATCTACGATTTAGGAGAGAGTGGTTTGCGGGTTCTAAGATGGAGTTAGAAGCGAACTGCTGAGCAAGCAGTTTCAAGCAAAAGGATAGCCTGTATGAACAAACACAGAGTTACCCTCCCCCCTTTTTTTAAAAAATATACACAAGAGAGCTAAAATACTCACACATACCAGGTTTCTCAAATGTTTAGTGGAGGCGTGTGTTGAATTTTAATTTAGTTAGAGGATTGGTAGCTTAGAGATAACAGTTAAGATAAACTGCGTGAATAATATCAGAGGTTTGTAAAATGCCGTGTCAACATAAGCGTGAATAAAAAAGTAAAACATTGTCAATAGCCATCCCCAAATTAATATATCGGATTGAGGAAAACGTGGAAAGCAGACTGACAGACAGAAAGACAGACAGACAGACAGACAGACAGACAATGTTTACCTTATATATTAAGTGTTTTAATTGTTTATATATATATTTTTGTTAACGATTACTTAAGAAGTTGTGAATTTATATTTGAAGAAAATGAAAGTATTTTAGAACTACTTTCTTTTAGAATTTGTTCAAAACGGATTATCTTGTACTATTAGTGGTTTGACAAGGCCACAGGGGAGGCAACCGAAACAGCAAAACTGAAGTTGGACTACCAGAACACTATATATACCAATCTAGGCAAATTTAGGCATATTTTATTAGTCTGAAAATATAGGTTCTTTCTTACCAATTGTCATAAAATTTTAACCACGGAATAGTATTATAATCTTCAAAAAGCCTGCAAATTTTCATGTAGTTTCGTCCCATAGAACCAAAGATGTGAGCATTTCAATATTCAAGTTGGCTATCAGTATATATATATATATATATATATATATATATATATATATATATATATATATATATATATTAAATTGTGATTCAATGAATTTCAAAAAACTCTCATTGAAATGAAATGAAGTGGTTGAGTTTCATATCAAAGAATTTTTATTATTCTAAGCAAGACAAAGAATACTTTAGAAAATTAATCTCCTTAACTTATAGGGTTTCGATGTCTACCATCTCATCAGAGGAGAGAAAATATTAGCAAATACTTATAAAGGTATGCACCCTATTGGCTAAAATCAGTGAGACATGGAAAGTCAAAGTCAAATGAAATTCATTGAATCACAATTTAATTTATTTGTTGTATGTTGCATATGGAGCAATTCTTGTTTAGATGGGATAACTTATAGAATATTACTGCCAGTAATATTTTGTAAACTTTACAATCCCACGTTTCCATAACAACTGATTGTTAAATAAAAACTATTCTGAAGTATATATATATATATATATATATATATATATATATATATATATATATATATATATAGTAATCAATAAAGAAATAAAATGATGATAAACAAACTATATAGTAATATATATATAGATTGATTTATTTATTCAATAAAGTTATACATCAATTAGGGGTGTAAGGTAAGTGAGAACTCTTTATACCACAGTATTTCGAAGCCTAATGCTTCTCATCAGAAGAAGACAGAAGATGCTAGGTAATATAATAGGGATGTGACGTCTACCGATAGCTACATTAGGAGTAAAATAAGATATTGAGGCTGAATGGAGGAACTAAATTGATCTCTATGATATAGAAGGAGTATAGCTTTTATTATATAACTAGCAGGTGTGCCCGGCGTTTCCCGGGTGTGGCGAGGTGTGTGTGGGGGTTAAATCAAAACAAAATGGAAAATAAAGAATAAATGAACGTAATAACCCTGTTTAAATATCATAAATAAAAAACCCCAACGAATGTGATGCAAAATAAAGAATAAGCAAATGATGTTAAAAATTCTTTAAAAAAATCAGAAAAACAAAACAAAAAAAAAACAGCGAACGTGATGAAAAAAAAACGAATGAAAAAAATGGCATAAATAACCCTGTTTCAATATTAAAACTTTAAAAATCGAAAAAAAAATACATATCTGACATCTCGGCTCGAACGTGCAATCTAAAGATAACGACGCTGCTACTATACTGACTGGTCTATGACCGTGTGCGCGAAATTAGGTCGTTTCTTTTTTTTTTTTAAATATTTAAACTAATTCAAGAAAGAACGTTTTTCGCGCATGCAATGTATGGCTAAATTGTCATAAAGGAACAATTTTTTGCTACCCCTCCCGTTAGAAAAGTGCCCAGTAGAGGGTAAAGGAATTAATGTTTTTGGCCAGTGTTTCGATATTTGTCGTCCGAAGGGTCGAGCTTCAAAATAATACCGATCTTGTGAAAATGCATCGCCTGTCGAAAGTTTTTGCGAGACATTAAAACATACATACAGACATACATTCATACATACATTTAAACAGACAGGTGCGATTTATATTATAGAAGATACAGGTAGGTGTATAGCATATCTGTCATGATGGGTTTAATATATGTGGATAAGATGTGTGAATAAACTTACCCTATATTCTTTAGATTTTTGGAGTTTTTTTAACAAGGGATTCATCACATATCAAGGCCCAAAGACCACTCGACGATAAGGATTATGAGTGAACGGTTACAGCATAGTGATCGTTAGTGGTGAAAATTTGGGTATAATTTGATTATTTAAGACGATGGAGCAACAGAAACTTATTTGCATTGAACTTGAAGACAACCATGTTGTAGTCAGCTGGAAAGCAGGCCAGTGGAACAGAGTTACATCGGCTGAAACGTTATGAAAGGAACAACTAGTATGAAAATAGTTATCTGAATAATTTAAACAATACACATTATCTAATTAACTTTTCTCATCTAAAGATTTCCTAAATATATCTCATTTTGTCATCATAATAATTTGTGATTCGTTTGTTGTTTAAAATAACAAATAAAATAAAAATTAAAAAAAAAAAGGTTGGGTTTTAAAATAAAATTATTGAATTAATTTTACGAGGAGGAAGAGGAAAGGGGGAGGAGAAGAAAAGTTTGAGATTAAAAAAAAAATGTCGGTGCTAATGCGCTTATTGATCCGCGTTATTTTTTTAAATAGTATTTTCAAGTTTAATTAAATTTTTATGGTATCTGTTTTTATTAAATTGTAAGGTTAAAGTACAGAATAGGTACAAAACACCCTCCCCTCACCATGTTAAGAATGGCTTTCTAAATAAAAACGTTATTATTTCAGCACGGATCAATAAGTGCACTAGTACCAAAAAGTATTGTGGTCACTCCAATCTCAATAATCGGTCCGACAGTAGTCTTTTTCTGCAGGGCTGAAGTATCGTCCTGTTCAATCATAAGAAGTCAACCATCCTAGGATTTAACTTTTCTCTTTGAGAAGAGGTTATTTAAAAAAAAAATTTTTTTTCTTTCTTTCTTTATTCTTTTTATTGCTTTTTCATCCCAAACAAGGCGCAGGGATACTATGTAGGGAGTTGAGCAGCGAGATGTCTGTTCACATTACACTTGAACTTCTGCATATCAGTACAGTTAGGAAAGTTTATTGATATTCGCCTGACGCCCCCCCCCTCAGAAAATGCCGACGGATCTGTTCAGCATTTTTTTGTATTCTAGATTGCACATTCTAGTGTTTTGAGTGTTAGAAACCTCACTTGACCTTGTGTCTAACCTCCTATTGCCAAGGTCGCTGGGAAAATGGTGGGATCCTTCTATCGATTTAGATACGACTGATGCAATTCTCTACCTATATAAGAGCCAGGTATGTACAAGGATGGAGTACTGTTGCCACATCTGGGCAGGAGCTGCTAGAAAGACCTTATTCTGCCTTGACAGAGTTCAAAATAGACTTCGTAACCTAGTGAGGGATGCCTTTTTCTCTTCTCTGCAACCTCTTTCTCACAGAAGAGATATAGCGAGTTTGTCTTTGCTTTATCATTATTTTCATGGCAAGTGCTCGTCTGAGCTCCAATCTATGGTCTCCCCTAGCCAAACTTTCACGAGAAACACTCGTCTAGCTGAAAACGTTATCAATAATTTCCCCCACTCTTTATCTGTGCCTAAACCTAAACGTAGATTCCATGAACAAAACTTTTTTATTAGAACTGCACACCTGTGGAACTCTCTTCCTTTTGCCTGCTTTCCGGTCGACTATAATATGGTCGTCTTCAAGTCTAACGTAAACAAGTTCTTGATGAGCCGTCCCCTTAAATAATCCAATTTACCAAATTTCCACTACTAAAAATTAGTACGTCACTGTTCCATTGACCACTGTACACTTATTAACCCTTATCCTCGAGTGGCCTCTGGGCCTTGATAAGTGGTGATTCCTTTGTAAAAAAAAAAAAGGTAAATAATGGGGCCAAGGCCGATGGACGTAAAATAACAAAAAAAAAAGCATATTTGAATGAGGAATGATACAGAAGTAAATGATATGCAAGTTGGTCGACAAAAAGAGGACAGACGAGTTTATCTTACGTTTTGGACATTTAATAGCTAAGATAAAGAAATAATGAAGAATAAAAATTGTTTTTTGCAAAATGGGTACAATTATTATGTGTACTTTTCGTATTTGTATTTATTTGTATATTTATTTATATTAAATACTATCCGGTCGTAAAAATACGCTTAAATTTAAATATATTTTAATTTGTCCAGATTTCGTATATATTATCATAAAGTCGTGATTTCAAAAGTAAAAAAAAAAAAAAAGTATCTGAGTACCAGCAACTAGAATCGAAACCGAAAGTAAAACTATAGCATCCAAAGCTGGTGACGTTACCATTGTACCAACACGACATGGATATGAACTTATTAAAAATAAACTAAGATGAATGTACAAAATGTATAACGATTTTTTTTTTTGACTCCTTAAAAACTATTTTAACTGGCTAAAGACCCATAAAAGAACAACCTGTAAAAAATCCAATCATTTGAGGCCCCCTAGCGCCGCTCTCCGACTTTTAGTTTTGGAAGAGATAGAGTTTGAAAATATGGAGACAGACAGACAGACAGACAAACATAGCGCCTTTTATATATTAGAAGTAACGAGCGTGATTAAAGAGAATGTAACGGAGAAATAGAGTAAATTTTTATTTTGTCCCAAACATATGAAATTGTTGGAAATCAAGGATTTATTTTTGTGGAAAGAAAACAAGAAAAACTTACTAAAGAAAAAAAAAACATCTATATATATAAAAGCCAAACGTCTGTGTGTATGTATGTATGTATGTTTGTTTGTAACGCTTAAACTTTTGAAAGACGGAACCAAACTTGACAAATTTGGTATCATATCGAAGCCCCATCACCCGGATGACAAATATCGAAATTTCACGTCAAACGGACCACTAGAAGTTGGTCAACTGATCAGTTATCTTCGAGGGGGGCCCCAAAAAAACCTGTCATTATCTATATATATAAAAGACAAATGTTTGTTTGTAACGCTAAAACTTGAGATGAAAGATTCCTCTCCCCTAAGAATAAAACATATGTTCAATATCTGCTTTTGTTTTTTCATTGTTTATACGGTCCCGAGCAACGCCGGGTAGCCCTGCTAGTATATTATATACTTTTTTTTTACTCATCTGTGCCGACTGAATCGTAAAGTGACTCCTACGAATGCTAAAAAGCAAATGGCTCTAATAGCCTACCCTCTTCCTTTCTCCGCTTTGTTTGGATTCGCTTTCTTCACCATTTCTTAAAGCAAGTAAGTTTTCAAAGAAACGTGTTATTTCAAAGTATTTTCAACCGATGAAAATCGTTCCATCCTCCCAAAAATGTAACACGTTTATCTCAAAGTAATAAGCCAATGCAATCTTATCAGAGTTTTCATGCTTGCACTGGCTTATTTCTTTTACGTAAACGTGTTGCTTTTTTTTTGGGGGGGGAGGCTGGACTTTGATTGAAGAAAGACTGACTTTTTGACGAAATTCTAGTAATGCTAGACAGTTCCTTTTTTTCAGCTTCATTATAAAATTCGTGTTGCGTCATTTTTTGCAGTAATATCAAATATGCATGCATGTTGATTATGTGCTGTGTTTTCCTTTTCTTTCTTCGCGCCATGTAATTTCTTTGTTGTTTCCTTCTTTTTTCTTTATACTGTAGTTTTTTCATCGCCCTTTTTTTCCATTTGTGGCTGCATCATCGCTTGTTCCCTCAATCCGTGTCGTCCATTTCTTTGTCGCTGCTACCAATCTCATCATTGCCACTTCTTTTTGTCACCATGTTGATTCTTCCTCTAGGACCTTTGTTCATCGTATATGTCGTAATCGTATGAAGAGGTAATAAGCGCCCACGGTTCGCATGTGCCTGCTGTAGAGAAGCACTGATATACGAACTTGGAGCCTTTTTTATACAACAATAATAAAATCATGCGAATTTAGGCGCTGCTGGAAGTCTGAGGTGGTAGGCAGCAGAAAAAGACAGATTTTTTTTGTTTAACAAGAGTTTTTCGTTTTTGGACATGGCTTCGTTCGCTTGTAATTTTATTGTTCCTATTTACTTGCCTTCCCACGAGGGCAGAGTTAGACACGAGGTCGGTTTTTAAGT
>NC_136488.1:144593627-144826127 GCF_053919585.1 Euprymna scolopes
CCAGCGGTGTTAGCTGGAAGCGAGAAGGCATGCAAGCATAAACTTAACACTGATTTATACCTAACACACTAGACGCATCACATCCCCCTGCCAGATTAAGAATCCAAACGCACACACTAAAAAAGAAAATGCTAAAATTTGATATATAGGGTATTTGGACCTGTAGTACATTCTCGATTTGATTTTTAGCCGACAAAAATTGCTGTTAAGGGGTCAGAATTGGAAGCCAAACAGTTGACCATGGCAGGGTAAGTCAAATAAAACATTACTCCTGCTGTTACTTTTGCACATGCGCAAAATTAAACATCCATAGCTAAAAATCGCTTAATTTTTAACCTTTCGTATTTCTTTATCGGTAGCTCAGACGATAACGATGCTGGAGCACTAAACGTTCTGGTTTGGATTCTGGCGGATGGTACTCAAGTAATTTTTTCATAACTTTTGAAATTATTACTGTGCATTGGATAATAATCAATAGAGAACTGGCTCTATAATAATAAATAAGAAATCTGCATGAATAAAAATATATTCATGCGTATTTTACGATTGGACAATGCCGGATTGCCTACTAGTATATTATAAAAGTGAACTTGTCTGTCTGTGGTACGGTCTCTACCAAACTACTCTGCCAATTTTTGGTCTACAGACTTTAATCTTGATATATAGGGTATTCGGACCTATGGAACTAAATCGATTTAGTTTTTAGTTGGAAAGATAGCTGCTAAGGTGTCAAAATTCTCCACGCATGCACAAGTATACATTAAACTTTTGTTTTTATTTTTTATTTTTTTTTTATAAAAGAATCACCACTTATCAAGGCCCGGAGGCCACTCGAGGATAAGGATTAATGGCTATACGTTAGTCAATGTGATTATAGCGTTTTTAACATAGATATTGGGATTTTTGTAAGTTGGATTACATAGGGGTACGCGTCATCAAGAACTTGTTTACATTGGATTTGAAGACAATCAGATTGTAGTCAGCTGGAAAGCAGTCAATCGGGAGAGAGTTCCACAGGCGTGCAGTTCTCAGAAAGAAGCTCTGATTATAGAATCTACGTCTAGACACAGATAAAGAGTGTGGAAAACTATCGGTGAAGATTCTAGCTAGACAAGTGCATTAATTTTTAATGTTTTGATACGCATGTGTAGTTAGTTCAGATAGTAGGGAATACCATTAGAGAGCTAATGTTTTGGTTTCAATTCTAGCTGATGGCACCCAAGTCATATTTTCGATTTTTACTTTTGAAATCGTTACTATATATTCAGTACAATGTAATAATTAACAGCAAATTGGGTCTATAATAATATATATGAAATCTACATATATTAAAATATCATATTTGAGCGGGTGGCGTGCGAGTTGATCTTAGCACCCATTGATAGGATTAGCTCTCATAGGATTGCCAGTTAAATGATGAGGAATGAGGATTAGAAATTAACTAACTAGCAGGGAAACCCGACGTTGTCCGGGATTGAATAACGATCAGCAAATATCCTACCCTCCTATACTTTTATTGTCATCAAAATCGATGAAATCGCCCAGTTTGTTTATTAAATCGATTGATTGCTTGCTCTAGGTAGAGACACTCCCCTCCTGCATTGTACTGGGGGAAGCTTCATATATCTCACAGCAGTGACTTAGTTCACAATACATTGTAGTCTACAGTGCGCTGTAGAGAATCTACTGTTGATTTTATAAAATTTTCTGCAAATAATGGTTTCACTGAAAGTTTAAAATGCGAAAGTCAAGTATCATGGTCAAATTGTGCTCTAAACAGAAACATTCATTTCGAACGCGTCCCTGTCATATCAAAGAACCATCTGTTGATTTTATCAAATTATTTTTACATTATAATTTGAATCAAAGTTAAAAGTATCATGGTTCAGTTGTGCTCTAAAAAGAAACATTCACTTCGAACGCATCTCTGTCTTAAAAAAGAGTCTACACTTGATTTTATAGACTTGTCTTTCTGCTTGTGCGGTGATAAAACTTCTCAAATGCATTTGTGATGTTAGGCTGTATAAGGGTGTTAACTTTGGTCAAAATCAGACTTCCTTCTTTCATCGAATGTTTTACATAATTGCTTGAATTAAAGTTAAACGTGTAAAAGACAAAAATCAAGTGTCCTGGTTTAATTGTGCTTTAAAAAGAAACATTCATTTGAACGAGCCCCTGTCTTATAAAAGAATTTAGAGTTGATTTTATATATAGGCTGGGGTTTTCTGCTTATGTAGTGATAAAACTTGCGATGTTAGGTTGTATAAAAGTGTTAACTTTGGCCAAAATTGGATTTCCTTTTTCAAATCGGATTTTTTTCAATTATCGATTATCGATATTTATCAGACGCATTCTACAAAATCAAAAAATAAAAACACTCTCAGACACATCAAGTACCTTCGTATGAAATCTAAAACAAAGCAGCCTATCCGTTTCCGAATCTGTAGGGAACGAACTCACACACAAACACATACACACATTTTATATAATAATAGAGATGAATGGGACAAAGGTCTATAACAAGTATTTGTTGACATTACATTTGAAGCAACCTGCCGTGAAGCAGTCCCATTGCACAGATGAAAATTTCTTGGAAAGAAACTTTATTTGTGGAAATTTCGTTTCATGTTAAGCAAATGAAGAAGAAAGGAAAGTTACAGACTGGAGGTTGCTCCAGTTCTGTCCAAACTTTACAATAAATGCCTTAACGAATCTTGTTTTCCCGACTGCTGGAAAACCGCCTCTGTGGTACCAGTCTTCAAGAATTCTGGTGAAAGAACTGACCCACTAAATTATCGCCCCATTAGCCTCCTCCCGCTTTTCGCCAAAATATTTGAGTCCTTAGTTAATAAAGCCCTAGTCCAGCACCTAACAGCTGCTAAACTCTTGACTGACAAACAATATGGATTCAGGCAAGCCCGTTCAACAGCAGATATCTTAACTGTAGTTTCTGAACGTATATACCGTTCATTGGATAAAACAGGGGAGGGTAGAGCGGTGGCCCTTGATATATCTAAGGCTTTTGACAGGGTATGGCACGATGGTCTTCTAAGGAAAATTAGATCATATGGAATCACTGGAAGAATTCATAACGTAATTAAATCCTTCTTAAGTAATAGAAAAATCAAAGTTGTCCTCGACGGACGTACATCCAAACAATATGACATAAATGCGGGAGTGCCTCAGGGGTCTATCCTTGGACCTCTATTGTTCCTGATATTCATAAACGACCTCCCTGATAATATTGTTTCGGAGATGGGTATATTTGCCGATGACACCACTCTCTATAACAGATATGAGGGGAAAACAAATGAACACATATCCAAGAAAATGGCAGAAACACTAGAGGATGACCTCCAATCCGTAGTGGAATGGGGACAAAAATGGTTGGTCTCATTCAATGCTGCTAAGACTAAGCTTGTTTCCTTCAATAACTACAAGAAACCTTCTCTACCACCAATAGCAATGGCCAAGAACACATTGCCTGAAAGTACTTCTTTTAAACTCCTCGGCCTAACGTTTACAGGGAATATGAACTGGAATAGATACATTGAGAGCATTGCCAAGGCTGCTGCAAGGAAGGTTGGCTCCCTCTACCGTGCTAGAAAACTACTTACGCCTGCCAGTATCCTATACCTCTATAAGGCAACCATTCGCCCATGTATGGAGTACTGTTGTCACATCTGGGCTGGTGCATCTGCTGCTTGTCTCTCGCTCCTGGACAGGGTTCAAAAAAGAGTCGCAAACCTGATAGGTCCTGAACTGTCATCTGGGCTTCAACCTCTGTCCCATCGACGAGATGTTGCATCCCTCTGCCTGTTCTACAAATACTTTAATGGTGAATGCTCTGACGAACTGCAAACACTTGTACCTCCCCGACGTAACTACCCCCGACAAACCCGACAAGCTACTAAGTCTCATCCCTTTACAGTGGAGATCCCTAGGTGCAAGAAAGCCTTTTACTCCAATAGTTTCTTCCCCAGAACTGCGGGTCTTTGGAACTCCCTTCCGGGATTCTGCTTTCCCAACTGCAATGATATGCAGAAGTTCAAGTGTAATGTTAACAAACATCTTTCTACTCTTCTCCCTTCATAATGACCCCGCTAATTAATTCCCTAATAGTAGCCCCCTGCTTCAAAGTGGCACTGTGCCTTGTTTGGGGTGAAAATTGAATAAAAAAAAAAAAAAAAAAAAAAAAAAAGATAGTTGTGCAGCTGAGGTAGTAACATGAGTCCTTATGAATTTCTTACAAGTAGAAATCCTTGTAAAGTAGTTTTCATGAAAATAATGATAGACTTGGGAAAGACTATTTCGGTGCGAAAAGAGGACAGAAAAGATTATCCCTCACTAACATTACAAAGTTGATTTTATCATAATAAGGAAGTGCATTTGGCGGCAGTACTCTATCTTAGGACGTATCTGACAGATAATTCCATCAGATGTCAGGTACTTTCTGCGGCAGTGGTATGATTGGACGCATTTCTTCAGCAACTTTATCAACCGATTGGATATGAGTCTTCAGAAATGAAAGTCAGTTCTAGGAAGTTTTCTAAACAAGGAACTTCCTAAGGAAGAGTATCATTTCAATTAGAAAGAAAAAAAACCCAAAAAACAACAAAAAAATAAAAACGATCTGAGCTTTCAAATCAAACTAGCGAGGGGTACCCGGCGTTGCCCGGGTGTTTGGAGGTGGGGGGGGGGTAAAAAAAAAGTAAGTATGAGGATCGAACCCGAACCGTTGAGGCAAAGTTGTAAATTAAAGTATGAAAAAAAAAAAAAAAAACGTGCGACGTTAACGATTGCCCCACCGCGAGATGCTAAGGGAAACACGTTTGAATTTATTTAATTACTTGGATTTAGCAGGTGCTCATTTTAATGAGTTAATCAGGTCAAGTTTGACTGCAGGATGGTATTCATTTACTGCTGAACGCTTTTTTCCTCGCCCCCAAGATGTTATAGGAAAAAGACTAACCCACATGCGGCGAGTGACAAACATTGAATATTTATCTTCCTGAAATCGAGCAAATTAAATAGACAGGCGAGCTTCGTTGTTAACTGTGAGATATTACGATTTATATGTGATATAAAAAGTTTTAAAAAGTTGTGAAGCGAGCGACCGCTTCTCTGAAAAAAGCCTTTTGTTGACATACAGAAAAAGCGAACACACATACATACATACATACATACATACATACATACATTTTCGCCTTTATATATATATAGATCAAAATCCATGAAAATGGTAGAAGAAAGAAAGACGAGTAACGTCTGTTCTGTGAGAATACAAAAAATTACTAGATTGTGAAGTTGATTTTATAGTTTTTCGAGGCAAGAAAAAGTGCTATTTAAAGGCATCTCCCCAGATGTGGGAGCAGTACTCCATCTTAGGATGTAACTGACAGGTAGTGGATTGCATCAGGAGTCAGGTGCTTTCTGGAGCAGTAGAATGATGGAAACATTTCTTGGAAATCAACTCTATGGAAATTTTGTTTAATGTTAAGCATGTGAGGAAGAAAGAAAAGTTATAGGTAGTTGTGCAGTTAAGGTAGTAAGACGAGTTCTTGTGAATTTCTTACAAGGAGAAATCCTTGTCGAGTAGCTTTCATGAAAATAATGGTAGACTTGAGAAAGACTATATCTACATCACTTCGGTGCGAAAAGAGGACAGAAAAGATAATCCTTCGCTAGATTACAAAGTTTATTTCGTCATAACAAGAAAGTGCCCTTAACGGCACCTCCCACATGTAGTAGCAGTACTCCATTTTAGGACGCGTCTGATATCATTATTTTTTTTTTTTCATCATGAATCTTCAAATAAAACATGTACGTAAATTAGACGACAAAATATTACGTCTATTTGCTTGTTGGTTGGTTGGTTGTTTTTGTTTTACGGCATATCAACCCTTTTCGGGTTATTTAATGCTGAATCCAAAGATTTTGAAGAAAATGTTTTTTAATAGAGTATATTTGTTGTTTTCACATCGGTTTCTATTTAACCCATAGTTGAGACCCTAACAGGTACTACCACTCCGGGTCAGAGTGGACCTGGGAACAATAGTAATTAAAGGGTGGCTCCACACTCCCCAAAGCCCACAAGCTGGGGCCTCACCACTGGATATAGTTTAAGGTCATATCCAGGACCCCCATTGAGGGACTTTTGCTCTCTGCAGGGGGGGGGGGCAGTCGGCGTATTCTAATGCCCCACCGACAGGGCCTCTTTTTGCTTGTAATTTATTCTCATGCATTGTTATAATTCTATTTTTTTTTTCTGTAAAACACGACTTTATTCTATTATGACTGAAAAAATTCTCCAATGCGATTCACAGACAAACAAATATATTTATATATAATTACTAGCGGGACCTGAGGAAATTCTACAGCGGACTCTTTCATTTTATATGTAATATATTGATGTTGGGATTCTGTAGATGTTCAGCATAAATGGAGACGCCCTGATATTATTGTACCTATTTACAATGCCTCCCCACGAGACAGAGTCAGACACCAGGGTCGTTTTTTAACGTGGAGAAAAGGTACAAAAATAAAAATTGTCTCAGTCGTGAAGGACTGCTCCTCCACCGAAAGAGAAAAAGAAATTGAAGTGCAGCATCTGAAGAGCAGATACTACACTTTGATCTTGGCCAGCTCTTTTGTTAAAACTGCGAAAGTATTTATCTAAGCTAGCAGGGACGCTCGGCATAGCCCGGTCGTAAAATACGCTTAAATATAATATTTTAATTTATGCAGATTTTATATATATTAATCAAGAATCAATTTCCTATCAATTCTTATATATTATAAAGTTGTGATTTCAAAAATAAAAAATATATCCATATGACTTGGGTGCATCAGTTGAAATCGAAGCTGAAACCAAAACTTATGGATATATATATATATATCTATAATATAAAGCTGAACGTCTGTGTGTGTGTGTGTGTGCTGGTCACGAATAGGCTCCTATATGGTTGACTATTATAGAAAACTGATCACATATAATGATAGAAGATGTATCGAGACACAGGAATGAGTATATTTGATCTGGCATAATGATGATTCATTAAAATTGTGGGGTCTGCGTACGCGCCTGGTCCACAAATTATGGAAATAAAAAATTTAAAAAAAAATGTTTACAAGTGTTTTTGATATAGATGTACATAATAATACTTTGATAAGCATGTTTTAACTTAAATAGGGATGATATAATAAAATTGTGGGGTCTGCGTTCACGCCTGGCCTCCATAGAATCGAAATAGACACAAACTTTAATAAAGACTTTTCATATCTATCTGCGTAAGTATACTTTGATAATAAAATTATGGGGCGTTCGTTCACGCCTGATCTCCATAGAATGTAAATATGTCACAAAGTTTAACAAGGTTTTTTAATATAGATCCACAGAATATTGTGATAAGTGTTTCAGTGTGAACAGGTATGGTATAATAAATTATGGGGTTTATCTATTTTATTTTTACATACAGGTGACCTCAAGAATTGAACATTTCAACATACTTAAAAAATAAACGGTAAGATGGACAACATCTTGAAAGTTGGAATATAAGCCTTCTGTCATTTATTTGTATGTAATTATAAATATTTTTTATACCTACAGACACTAGTGTCTCATGCTTTTGCAATCATCAATGCAAGAAGTGACGATGGCCGCTGGTTGAAGGATTCAAACCCGGCAACAAAACCATCATTGGCTCTGCTAGTGAGGACCGAAACCCCTAAGCCACCGTCAATCACTGCAGAATGAAGGGAAATATTAACTTTAATAAAGGTTAACATTGATTCAGACGATCTATAGTGATCGAGCGACAGGAAGTCTCAATCTTGCAATATAATATAAAATAATATATATAAATATATATATTTACATGGGGGGTCACCACTTATCAAGGCCTGAAGGCCACTCAGGGATAAAGGTTATTGCGTGTACAGTAATCAATGAGCATGCATGGGCGAATGGTGGCCTTGTAGAGGTACAAAATACTCTCAGGCGTGAGTAGTCTTCTAGCTCGATAGAGGGAACCCACCTTCTTTGCAGCAGCCTTTGCAATTTCGTCTATGTATTTGTTCCAGTTCATATTGCCCGCAAATGTTAGGCCGAGGAGTTTGAAGGTAGAATTCTTAGGTAGGGTGTTATTTGTTATGGATATAGGGGGTTGGAGAGGCGTCTTGTAATTGTTAAAGGAGAGCAGCTTAGTTTTACTGGCATTAAATGTTACCATCTATTTGCGGCTCCATTCCACTATAGTCTGGAGGTAATTTTCTAATGATTCTGCCATTGTCTTAGATTTATGTACATCTGTTCTTCCCTCATGCATATTATAGAGCGTTGTATCATCAGCAAATATACCCATCTCAAACGCAATATGATCGTGTATGAATATCAGAAATAATAATGGTCCAAGGATTGACCCCTGAGGCACTCCTGCATTAATGTGATGCTGCGTGGATGTGCGTCTGTCAATGACAACCTGTATGCTTCTATTGTCTAATCGCAACAATATATATAAATTTCAAATCAACTATGCCATTAACATAATAGACTTTTATCATTTAACAATACACGCCAGATCAGCGTTCTTCTACTAAATCGGACATTACCCTCACCAAAACATCTGAGAGAGACGTGCCAGGCGTTACTTCCAACAACAGAAAAAAAAAAATTCTTCGTTACTTTTCTCTCTTTGTTTCCCCTCTCTATCTTGCTCTAAGCAAATTTGACGACCTAGTCCACAAACTCCAAAATTCCATCATGACAAGTTTCAATAAAAAATACACGATTAAACCCGGATCTGAAACTTCCAACGTAGATCCCCACTACCATGTCTCCTTCTCCAACATCAGGGGTCTACGTTCTAACCTTCCAGAGGTTGAATCCCAATTACAGGAGACTAAACCAGACCTTTTCTTTTTAAGTGAAATTGGAATTGGACAGACTATTTCCCTAAATGAGTTTGTAATTAAAGGATACTCCAACCTAACTTCCAAAACTGACCCCCAAGATCGCCATGGGCATGGAATATGTGCTTATATAAAAGATGGCTTTCAATGTGGTAGGGAGATCTCCAGAGAAGATCCTAACTTACCCTATATGTGCTTCCGAGTAGCAGTAGCTCACACTACGGCATTTATATTTACTCTCTATCGCCCCCATAACAGCGGAGTTACTATCTTTAAAAGCATATCTGAGAAAATTGACCAAGTTCTATTAGCATATCCTTCAGCTAACATTCACGTATGTGGAGACTTCAATGTTCATAATGTGGAATGGTTGACCCACTCAAACAAGACCGATGATGAGGGGAGATTCTGTCATGATTTCTCCATTGCTTATGACCTCACTCAGATTGTTCACGAACCCACCCGTGCCCGACAATGATGGCCAGTATGCAAGTCTCCTAGACCTTTTTCTCACAACTTGCCCTGAACTATGTTCAGTTTCCGTTCTGTCTCCTCTTGGATCTTCCGACCACTCAGTTGTATCAATTAAGATACAAATGAAATGTAATAAGTCCTCAGACGTACCTCTCCATCATACAGTATATCGATACACTAAGGCTGACTGGGATGGTTTCCGTACATTTATATCGGATCTTCCTCTGCGTTCCATGTTTAAAAAGGATGTGTCGTCTATAGTATCAGACCTGACAGAATGGTTAATTGTAGGTATAGACAATTTTATACCCTCGAAAAAGTTCCAGCAAAAACCTAACAGCCAGCCATGGTTTTCTCCAGAATGTGCTGCTGCTATTGCGCACAGAAATCACTTTTTCCACTGCTTCCAACGTAATAGATGTATGGAAACTAAAGCCGCTTTCAGGACTGCCAGCAACCATTGTAAGAAAGTAATAAAGAACGCAAGAGAGTTATATGCTCAGTCCGTCAAGTCCAAAGTAGCTGAGCAGCGGCTTGGTTCCCACCAGTTTTGGCAAATAGCAAACAGAATCTTGAACAGAAGCGTGTGCTCCATCCCAACTATCATCAATGGACCTGAGTTAATCTCGTCAGCATCAGACAAAGCCAAACTCTTTGCCAAGAACTTTGCAGGCAATTCTACCCTTTGCAACCGAGGCCGCCAACCCCCAATATTTCCTCCTGTATCAGAAAACACACTATGTGATATACAAATATCTGTATGTGATGTTGCCAAGCTAACCAAAAACCTTGATTCCAGTAAAGCAACCGGCCCTGACGATATTCCAATTATAGTACTCAAAAAACTTCAACCAGAACTAGCACCCATACTTACAAAACTGTTTAAACGTTGTCTTAAGGAGAATTGCTTCCCATCACCCTGGAAAATCTCATCAGTATGCCCTGTATTTAAGAATTCAGGTGATCGTTCATCCCCCCTCTCAGTACAGACCAATAAGTCTCCTGTGTGCCATGAGTAAATTGTTGGAATCTGTGTTAAATAGAGAAGTAATCAACCATCTCAGCAAAAATAACCTTCTTAGTGACACACAATATGGTTTCCGTTCTGCTAGATCTACAGCAGATGTGTTTACAGTTATATCTCATAGGATTAGCGAATCTCTCGATGGAGGCAACCTTTCTAGGGCAATTGCTCTTGACATATCAAAGGCCTTTGATAGGGTATGGCATAAAGGTTTACTTCACAAGATCTCCAGCTATGGTATTGCTGGAAATGTCTTCTCAATTATTAAATCATTTCTCTCTGATAGGTTCATAAGAGTAGTAGTTGATGGGCGAAAATCAGAAGCTCACAGTATAAATGCTGGAGTCCCTCAGGGGTCGATCCTGGGCCCAAATCTTTTCCTGATCTACATTAATGATCTTCCAAATCACATCCTTACATCATTCGTAGACATTTTTGCTGATGACACTACCATATATGGTAGCACATCTAAGACAGTAAACGACTAAGTTCTCTCCGATTCTCTCTCCTCTGATCTTGATCACATTGTACAATGGGGAAAGGAGTGGCTGGTTACTTTTAATGCATCAAAAACCAAGCTTCTATCTTTACATCATCAACGTTCTGATCCCCATCTGGCATCAATTAAAATGAATCGCTCTCATCTTGGCGAGGCCTCAAGTTTTGACAGGCTTCTGGGCTTGATCTTTACTCCTGATCTTAAATGGAACACGTACAATTCGTAAAATTTGTCTTCATTTGTATATATAGTGTCCGGACAGGTTACATTCAGGCTTATTACTTTAGGATGAATTTTGCTAATGGCTTTTTTTTATTCTATTTATCCTACGTTATTATTTATTCTATGTTATTATTTATTCTATGTTATTATTTATTCTATATTATTATTTATTCTACATTCTACAAAATAATAGCGTAAAATAAATAATAACGTAGAATCAAAAATTATATAGTATAAATAATAATGTAGAATAAATAATAATGTATAATGAATAATAACGTAGAATATATAATAACATAGAATAAATAATAAAATAGAATAAAGAATAACATAGAATAAATAATAACCTAGAATAAATAATAACGTAGAATAAATAATAACATAGAATAAATATACATAGAATATATAAAAACGTACAATAAATAATAACGTACAATAAATAATAACGTACAATAAGAAATAACATACAATACATAACATAGAATAATCAATAATGTAGAATAAATAATAACGTATGATAAGAAATAACATAGAATAAATAATAATATGGAATAAATAATAACACAGAAAAAATAATAACATAGAATAAATAATAACGTAGAATAAATAATTACATAGAATAAATATTGCGTAGAATAAATAATAACATAGAATAAATAATAATGTAGAATAAATAATAACATAAAATACATAATAACAAAGAATAAATAATAACGTAGAATAAATAACAATGTAGAATAAATAATAACATTGAATAAATAATAATATAGAATAAATAATGACGTAGAATAAAAAATAATGTAGGATAAATAATAACGTAGAATAAATAATAATGTAGAATAAATAATAATGTAGAATAAATAATAACGTAGAATAAATAATTATATCGAATAAATAATAACGTAGAATAAATAATAACGTAGAATAAATAATAATGTAGACTAAATAATAATGTAGAATCAATAATAACGCAGAATAAAAAATAACAAAGAATAAATAATTACATAAAATAAATAATCATATAAAATAAATAATAACATAGAATAAATAAAAATGTAGAATAAATAATAACATAGAATGAATAATAACATAGAATAAATAATTACATAGAATAAATAATAACATAGAATAAATAATTACATAGAATAAATAATAACGTAGAATAAATACTTACATAGACTAAATAATAATGTAGAATAAATAATAACATAAACTAAATAATAACAAAGAATAAATAATAACGTAGAATAAATAACAATGTAGAATAAATAATAACATAGAATAAATTATAATATAGAATAAATAATAACATAGAATAAATAATAACGTAGAATAAACAATAATGTAGAATAAATAATAACGTAGAATAAATAATAACATAGAATAAATAATAACGTAGAATAAATAATAACATAGAATAAATAATAACGTAGAATAAATAATAATGTAGAATAAATAATAATGTAGAATAAATAATAATGTGGAATAAATAAATAATAACATAGAATAAATAATAACATAGAATAAACAATAATGTGGAATAAATTATAACATAGAATAAATAATAACATAGAATAAATAATAACGTAGAATAAATAATAACATAGAATAAATAATAACGTAGAATAAACAATAATGTAGAATAAATAATAATGTAGAATAAATAATAATGTGGAATAAATTATAACATAGAATAAATAATACCATAGAATAAATAATAACGTAGAATAAATAATTATATAGAATAAATAATAAAGTAGAATTAATAAAAACATAGACAAAATAATAACATAGAATAAATAATAACGTAGAATAAATAATAACGTAGAATAAAACTTTACATAAAATAAATAATAACGTAGAATAAATAATAATGTAGAATAAATAAAAACGTAGAATAAATAATACCATAGAATAAATAATAACATAGACTACATAATAACGTAGAATAAATAATAACATAGAATAAATAATAACATAGAATAAACAATAATGTGGAATAAATTATAACATAGAATAAATAATAACATAGAATAAATAATAACGTAGAATAAATAATAACATAGAATAAATAATAACGTAGAATAAACAATAATGTAGAATAAATAATAATGTAGAATAAATAATAATGTGGAATAAATTATAACATAGAATAAATAATACCATAGAATAAATAATAACGTAGAATAAATAATTATATAGAATAAATAATAAAGTAGAATTAATAAAAACATAGACAAAATAATAACATAGAATAAATAATAACGTAGAATAAATAATAACGTAGAATAAAACTTTACATAAAATAAATAATAACGTAGAATAAATAATAATGTAGAATAAATAAAAACGTAGAATAAATAATACCATAGAATAAATAATAACATAGACTACATAATAACGTAGAATAAATAATAACATAGAATAAATAATAACCTAGAAAAAAATAACATATAATAAATAATAACACAGAATAAATAATAACGTAGAATAATAAAATAGAATAAATAACGTAGATTAAATAAAAACAGATTAGATAATAACATAGACTAGATAATACCACAGAATTCTATGTAATTATTCATCCGACATTAATATTTATTCTATGTTATTATTTATTCTACGTTATTATTTATTCTATGTTATTATTTATTCTATTTTATTATTTATTCTATGTTATTATTCATTCAACATTATAATTTATTCTATGTTATTATTTATTCTACATTAATATTTATTCTACGTTATTATTTATTCTACGTTATAATTTATTCTATGTTATTATTTATTCTACATTAATATTTATTCTACGTTATTATTAATTCTACGTTATAATTTATTCTATGTTATTATTTATTCTATGTTATTTTTTATTCTATGTTATTATTCATTCAACATTATAATTTATTCTATGTTATTATTTATTCTACATTAATATTTATTCTACGTTATTATTAATTCTACGTTATAATTTATTCTATGTTATTATTTATTCTATGTTATTATTTATTCTATGTTATTATTCATTAAACATTATAATTTATTCTATGTTATTATTTATTCTACATTAATATTTATTCTACGTTATTATTAATTCTACGTTATAATTTATTCTATGTTATTATTTATTCTACATTAATATTTATTCTACGTTATTATTAATTCTACGTTATAATTTATTCTATGTTATTATTTATTCTATGTTATTTTTTATTCTATGTTATTATTCATTCAACATTATAATTTATTCTATGTTATTATTTATTCTACATTAATATTTATTCTACGTTATTATTAATTCTACGTTATAATTTATTCTATGTTATTATTTATTCTATGTTATTATTTATTCTATGTTATTATTCATTAAACATTATAATTTATTCTATGTTATTATTTATTCTACATTAATATTTATTCTACGTTATTATTAATTCTACGTTATAATTTATTCTATGTTATTATTTATTCTACATTAATATTTATTCTACGTTATTATTAATTCTACGTTATAATTTATTCTATGTTATTATTTATTCTACATTAATATTTATTCTACGTTATTATTAATTCTACGTTATAATTTATTCTATGTTATTATTCATTCAACATTATTATTTATTCTATGTTATTATTTATTCTATGTTATCATTTATTCTACATTATTATTTATTCTACATTATTATTTATTCTACGTTTTTATTTATTCTATGTTATTATTTATTCTACGTTATTATTAATTCTACGTTATTATTTATTCTATGTTATTATTTATTCTATGTTATTATTTATTCTACGTTATTATTTATTCTATGTTATTATTTATTCTATGTTATCATTTATTCTACATTATTATTTATTCTACATTATTATTTATTCTACGTTATTATTTATTCTACATTATTATTTATTCTACGTTATTATTAATTCTACGTTATTATTTATTCTATGTTATTATTTATTCTATGTTATTATTTATTCTATGTTATTATTTATTCTACGTTATTATTTATTCTACATTATTATTTATTATATGTTATTATTTATTCAACGTTATTATTTATTCTACGTTATTATTTATTCTACGCTATTATTTATTCTATGTTATTATTTATTCTACATTATTATTTATTCTATGTTATTATTTATTTATTCTATGTTATTATTTATTTATTCTATGTTATTATTTATTCAACATTATTATTTATTCTATATTATTATTTATTCAACATTATTATTTATTCTATGTTATTATTTATTCTACATTATTATTTATTCTATGTAAATTTTTATTCTACATTATTATTTATTGTATATTATTTTAATTCTTCATTATTATTTATTCTATGTTTTTATTTATTCTACATTATTATTTATTCCATGTTATTATGTATTCTACGTTCATATTTAGTCAACATTATTATTTATTCTAAATTATTTTTTCTTCTATGTTATTATTTATTCTATATTATTCTGTATTCTACATTATTATTTATTGAACATTATTATGTATTCTACGTTATTATTTATTCAAAATTATTATGTATTCTATGTTATGATTTTATCTACGTTATTATTTTTTCCATGTTATTATGCATTCTACGTTATTATTTATTCTATATTATTAGTTATTCAACATTAATATTTATTCTACAATATTATTTATTCTACATTTTTTTATTCTATGTTATTATGTATTCTACGTTCATATTTATTTTACATAATTATTTAAGCTATATTATTATTTATTCTATATTATTATTTATTTTACATTATTATTTATTCTACGTTATTATTTTTTCTTTATTATTGTTTATTCTACATTATTATTTATTCTATGTTATTATTTATTCTACATTATTATGTATTCTTTATTATTATTTATTCTACATTATTATTTATTCTATATTATTATTTATTAAACATTATGATTTATCCTATATTATTATTTATTCTACATTGTTATATATTCTACATTATTATTTATTCTACATTATTATGTATTCTACATTATTATTTATTCTACGTTATTATTTTTTCTTTACTATTTTTTATTCTATGTTATTATTTATTGTACATTATTTTTTATTCCATATTTTTATTTATTCAATATTATTTTTTCAACATTATTATTTATTCAATATTAGTGTTTATTCAATATTATTATTTATTCTATGTTATTATTTATTCTATGTTATTATTTACTCTATATTGTTATTTATTCTACATTATTATTCATTCGATATTATTATTTATTCTACGTTCATATTTTTTCAACATTATTATTTATATTATATTATTTTTTATTCTATGTTATTATTGATTCTTTATTATTATTTATTCTACATCATTATTTATTCTATGTTATTATTTATTCTACGTTATTATTTATTCAACATTATTCTTTATTCTGCATTATTATTTATTCTACATTATTATTTATTCAACATTATTATTTATGCAACATTATTATTTATTCTACATTATTATTTATTCTACATTATTATTTATTCAACATTATTATTTATTCTACATTATTATTTATTCTTTATTGTTGTTTATTCTATGTTATTTTTTATTCTACATTATTTTTTATTATTTATTAGTATTTATTCTATGTTATTTTCTATTCTATGTTATTCTTTATTCTACATTGTTTTTTATTCTACATTATTATTTTTTCTACATGATTATTTATTCTACGTTTATATTTATTCTATATTATTATTATTTATTCTATATTATTCTTATGTATTCTATATTATTATTATTTGTTCTATGCTATTATTTATTCTATATTAATATGTAGTCTATGATATTAGTTATTCTATATTATTATTTATTCTATGTTATTATTTATTCTATGTTATTATTTATTCTACATTATTATTTATTCTACATTATTATATATTATATATTATTTTGTTTTCTGTGTTATTATTTATTCTATATTAATATTTATTCTATGTTATTATTTATTGTATATTATTATTTATTCTATGTCATTATTTATTCTATATTATTACTGATTCTTTGTTATTATAAATTCTATATTAATATTTTTTGTACGTTATTATTTATTCTACGTTATTGTAAATTCTATAATATTTTTTATTCTATGTTATTATTTATTCTACATTATTATTTATTCTACGTTATTATTTATTCTACGTTATTATTTATTCTATGTTATTATTTTTTCTACGTTATTATTTATTTTATATTATTATTTATTCTGTGCTATTATTTATTCTATATTAATATTTATTCTATGTTATTATTTATTGTATATTATTATTTATTCTATGTTATTATTTATTCCATTTTATTATTTATTCTGTGTTATTATTTATTCTTTTTTATATGTATTCTACGTTTTTGTTTATTCTATATTATTACTTACTCTAGTTATTATTTATTCTATGTTATTATTCATTGTATATTATTTTTATTCTACATTATTATTTATTCTATGTTATTATTTATTCCATGTTATGTATTAGTATATGTTATTTTTTATTCTATGCTATTATTTATTCTATATTATTTATTATTATATGTTATTATTTATTCTATGTTAATCTTTAGTCTATATTGTTCCTTATTCTATATTATTATTTATTCCATTTAATTTTTTATTCTATGTTATAATTTATTCTACGTTATTATTCATTTTACATTATTACTCATTCTAGTTCTTTTATTTAATTTATGTTATTATTTATTCTACGTTATTATTTAATCCATATTATTATTTATACTATGTTATTATTTATTCTATGTGACTATGTGAGTGAAATAATATTACTATGTTTATCTTTTTGTTGTCTCTTTTCTTTAATATAGAAAGAGAAGGAGAGAGAGAGAGAGAGAGAGAGAGGTCGGAATTAAAGGAAAAAACAGCGGAGGAAAAATAGTATAGTTTACAAAAAGAGAGAAAGGAAGAGAGAGAGAGAGAGAGAGAGAGAGAGAGAGAGAGAAAGGTAGAGTGATAAAGTTAAATAGTATTACTACTTTTATATTCTTGCTGTCTCTTTTTGTTAATATAGAAAGAGAGAAGGGGAAATGTTGGGTGGAAGGAAACTACGGCAAAGGAGCACGAGATAAAAGATGAGAAAGCGAAAGAGATAGATAGATGGAGAGAGAGAGAGAGAGAGAGAGAGAGAGAGAGAGAAAGGGAGAGTGATAAAGTTAAATAGTATTACTACTTTTATATTCTTGCTGTCTCTTTTTGTTAATATAGAAAGAGAGAAGGGGAAATGTTGGATGGAAGGAAACTACGGCAAAGGAAAACGAGATAAAAGATGAGAAAGAGAAAGAGATAGATAGATGGAGAGAGAGAGAGATAGAGAGAGAGAGAGAGAGAGAGAGAGAAAGAGAGAAAGTGAGAAATAGTATTACTACTGTTTTGCTATCTGTTTTGTCAATATAGAAAGAGAGGGAGTGAAGAGAGTTAAATGAAATAGCAGCAGAGGAAAAACGAGAGAAAAGCTGACAAAAAGAGAGAGTGAGAAAATGAAACAGTACTACTACTGTTATCTTTTTTGCTGTCTCTTTTTGTCAATATAGAAAGAAAGAGGGAGAGAGGGGTGGGGCCAAAATGGAAAGTTAAAAGAAACAGCGGCAGCATAGAAAGGTGTGTGCAGAACAGAAGACTTTCTTTATTTACTTCCATTAAACGTATGAATGTCTGGAGGTAAAAAAAAGTTTAAAACAAAAATTCGGACTGTGTCACGCAGTTTAAATGTATTGAATTCACTTGGTTTTTGTTGCTTATTGGTTTTATCAGGATCGATTTTTCTTTTTTATTATATGTTTAATAGGTTAGTACGTATGTCTTTGTTCATGTGGTTTTTAGCATGTGAAGCTGAATATTTTAATGGCATCATATGTAGTAATAGTAATTCCATTCATTATTTTCTATAGCTTTTTTTTTCAGTGTTTGACAGTTTGTATGGTTCTTTTAACCATCCCATTTGACCGTGGGTTGTTTGAGCTTGTTATTATATGTTTAACCATTTTAATATTAGTCTGGTTTGGCATGAATATTTTCTTTTAAGAATTGATCTCATGGTTTGCTCTTGACTATTCGTAGTTTACTAACATTTCCAGGATACGTCTTTGTCAGTAATACCAACAAACTAAAAACTGACCATAACCGCCAGGACCTTCTTTGTCAGAATGGGGTATGGTTCAGGTCGGGTCCTAGGAGTTGCATCCTTCCATGTACAACATTTATTTCCTCATTGTTACAGCCGTGACGTTACCCACGTTTCGGATGTGATCCACACCTCTTCAAATATTCTTCACGCCTCAAATCTGATCTCAAACCTTCTTCACAATTTTAACGTGATCATCCTCGTTTCTTTTATAGTCTTTTTTTTTTCTCTACCGGTGACGTCATTTCGCATGTATTTGCATACGCGCATCCAGGCTACGCTACAATCTGAATAACTGATCAAAGGGAAATAGTAATCCGACTGCTTTCTATTGTCGAATGTATCTGCTTGCTAGTATTACATTGGCTTAGTCCATTATTGTGTGCATGTGTGTATGTGTATGTGTGTGTGTGTTTGTGGGGAGGTCCTACTGTATCGTAGTCGTTATATGTTAACCCACATGTTGTATGCAAACAGTCGCAAGGAGACCAAGACAAGAAAAGACTTTGACTCACTATTTTTTAATTGAAACAACAGACATTTATTTACAGGTACTTCCAGAATAACACCTTTTCTCTTGTTCAAAAGTCTTCTTGTACTCCAATGTGCTTAACAAGACTCTGTTATACCGAACAGCAAGAGTCTGTCTTTTCGGACATGTTTAAGGACACGTCTTTCCTTGTCGCTCTCAGGTCACGTGTGTAACACATGTTTTTTCACTCACTTGTGTCTCGAACACGTCACGAATACCTTTGGAACAACTTTTTGAATATCTGCTTTTTTGAACACGTGTGTCCTTTTGATCTCTCTGTCCCATCACACAGCCGGCTTGGTTATTTGCATATGACTGCTGCTGCTGCTGCTGCTAACATATGCGCGTCCGTGGTCTGTTACACGACTGCATCACAACACAGGCGGAAATGAACTGGAGAAGCTTTGAATCTTACACTTCGTCCTATCTATATGCTATTTATGCTACCTAATTTCGGGTTCGCACGTACGTTATCACCTTTCACACATGAAAAAAATGAAGCCATTCGATCTCATTTCCCAACTAAATTGTGAAGTTTGTACTCTCTCATGTTAGGATTAAGTAGGTTTGAAAACACTTTTTAAAGGTCGTGTCAAGTAGGCCTAATGGTTGTCGTACTTAACTCACTGTTTTTAGGTTTTGGTTTCGATCTCAGCTCGAGTATTTTTTTTTTTTTTTACTTATAAGAAGTGATCCGTTTAGAAAAAAACAATATTTGCATACACATGTTTCAGTTTCTTTCCGCTTTTTACTCAATATTTTTAAAAAAGGAATTTAACATTACGTTTTATACCTACGGTATTTCTGTTTATAATAAATAAGAATTCTGCATTAATCCAAATTAATGTTTTTGCATATTTTACAACCGGGCAACGCCAGGCGGTTTGCTAGTTTTAATACTATTTTCTCTATTGTTGCGTTCAACTCTTATTCGCACAATGCCTTGCACATTTACATACTTAAATAAACTAATTAGTTCTATTCATCTCTTTTTTTTAGGGGTCACCATATATCAAGGCTCGGAGGTCAATCAAGAATGAGGATTTATGCGCGTACGGTAGTCAGTGGAACAATAGTGTAGTAATCGTTAATGGTGGAAATGTGGTATAATTAGATTATTTAAGTAAGAGGACAGTTTAATGAGAACTTGTTTACGTTGAACTTGAAGACGACAATATTGTAGTAAGCTGGAAAGCAGACCAGTGGAACAGAGTTCGACAGGCGGGCAGTTCTAGGGTGAAAAAAGCTTTGTTCATAAAATCCATGGTTAAGTTTAGGTACCTATAGAGAGTGGGGAAAATTTTGGATAGACCAGTGTTTTTTCGCGAAAGATTGGCAAGGTGGGACCATAGATTGGAGCTCAGTCGAACACTGGCCATAAAATAACGATAGAGCAGAGACAAGCTAACAACGTTTCTTCTGTTGCTAAGAGATTGCAGAGAAGAGAAAAGGGGGAATAGAAACGTGAGCATATGTGTGTGTATGTGCGCGCGCACGCGTGTGTGTGTGTCTGCGGCATTCATTCTATGCTAGTTGAACTGGCTTCCTCTCAAGGAGCAAGTGTCGAGGGAATATTAAATTCATAAATGATCCCCAGTCGTATGTATATCCCTGTCAAGTGGGGGGGGGGCGATATTAGGCTTTTGCAGGTTTTGCAGTGCGGTATTGAGGTCCTCCTACATAGAGCACTTGGTATTCCCAAAATGGTCACCAATCTGGTACCGGCCAGGCTCATCGTTGCTTAACTTCGGTGATCTAACAAGAACCAGTATGTCAACGTGATTATGTCGTACTAAAACGTGAACATGACAAAGATAATAGGTGATGATTATCATCATCAGCAGCAATAACAATGGTAGCAGTAATGGCGGGAGGACAAATTCATGGAACTGTTGACTGATCTTGTTATTGTCTCCCGTTTTTTAAAGTGTCTACCTTATTATTATCTTCTGTCTTTTCTAATTGTCTACCCTGTTGTTTTCTCCCATCTTTTCTGTCTACCTTGTTGTTTCCTCCTGTCTTTTCTAAGTGTCTACCTTGTTGTTTTCTCCTACTTTTTCTAAGTGTCTACCTTGTTTCCTCCTGTCTTTTCTAAGTGTCTACCTTGTTGTTTTCTCCTACTTTTTCTAAGTGTCTACCTTGTTTCCTCCTGTCTTTTCTAAGTGTCTACCTTGTTGTTTTCTCCTACTTTTTCTAAGTGTCTACCTTGTTTCCTCCTGTCTTTTCTAAGTGTCTACCTTGTTGTTTTCTCCTACTTTTTCTAAGTGTCTACCTTGTTTCCTCCTGTCTTTTCTAAGTGTCTACCTTGTTGTTTTCTCCTACTTTTTCTAAGTGTCTTCCTTGTTTTCTCCCGTCTTTTTTAAGTGTTTACCCTGCTGTTCTCTCTTATCTTTTCTATTTGTTCTGTTGTTTTCTTAGCTACCTAACACTTATTAACTCTTTTTTTTAGAGTGGCTTTCGGACATTGAGAAGCGGTGACCGCCCCCTGCACCCTTAAGTAAAAAAAAAAAAAAATTACCAATTATCTGTTTCGTTAACTTAATATTATCACTGAAAACAAATACTGCTAATAACAAACAATCTATCGTATGCTTCAGAAACATAAAACAATGAAACAGATGTGATGTTGCTAGTCTCAGTCTTTTTTTTAATAAATACTATTATGGTATATGTTCTTCAGAATTATCTGATCTATTCCCTGCTTCCTTTGTTCCAACTCGTTTAACTCGTTGGTCTAGTGGTCTTCATCAATTCACTGTTTTGATACCTCATTGTAATACAGCTTCCTATTACAGTAGCTTCTCTCTAAGAACTGCGTACGTATGGAACTTTTTTTTTTGCTGACTGTTTTCCTCCTTCCTATAATCTTGGTCTTTCCATGACTAAAGTCAATAGGTATTTCCTGTCTTTGCAATAATCCTCTTTCGTTCATGTTAACACCTTACATCAAGTGGCTTCATGCCTTGTCTGGGGCCGGGGGCGATTTCAATACAAAAGACAAGTTTCAATACGAACTTTGCTTTTGACCTATGAAAATTGAAACTGATTATTAATCGCTGAAACAGCCGACACTTAAAAGAAAAAATAAATAAATAAATAAATAAATAAATAAATAAAAAGCATAAAACAAAATGCAGAAAGTAGAAAGAAGAAAGAAAGTTTTAAATGCAGTTGAAAAGCAGCAACAAAAAAGAAAAGAAAAGAAAACAAAACAAAACCAGTGAGAATAAACAGATGTCTGCGGTCAACAGTTAAATAGAACACTATTTTAAGATTACGTCATTTTGAGTGACTTCACCTCAAAATATTTTACCAAGAAATTTTTTTCAGTACCTGTTAAGGCCGAAACGATTTGAGAATAAGGGTTAATGAGATGAATGGATTGTCAGTATACTGATGAAGAAAACCACGAGAGGATTGGAAATGATGAATGGAATAAACACAATTTGTATGCTTATGAGTACGTTTTATGACAAGTTAACATTGGATTTGTTGTAGCCTACAGGGAAGTAGTCTCGTGGCAATGTGTTCTACACACGAAAAATTCTTGGAGTGAAACTTTGTGGAAATTCCGTTTGATCTTAGGTACATGGAGAAGAAACAAAAAAATTCTTTTTAGTTATAGTAATATGACAACTTCTTGCTGTGAATGTCTTGCAAGGAGGAATCACAAATTGGAGATGCTATGCTCGTTCCACGGAAATAATGAATAGAGTAGAGAAAGAGTAGCGATATCAAACTCCTTGACTTTAATCCTCCTTTCAACTTATCTAGGGATTAGTTTTCAAGAACTAACAAACCTAAAACAATTCCCATAAATCGAAGACATATCGACAAAGGATTTCATAAATGTTCATCTGCTACGTAAGGAAATGCGTAGTTTAAATGGAAGCGTTTGAGTGTCACCTAAAGGTTACAGATGACCCCAGAACGAAAGTCACTGAAATCGCATAACTGTATGTATTCTGTAAATAGAAAAGACGTGTCCAGGCCACCGTCCTCAACTAGATGGGGGAGGGAGGGGTCAGGCATACACACAGTGTAACTAGGTGCAACGTGACGGGCTATCCGCCTATACATCTGCCTGTCTTTATATCGTGTGTGCGAACAGAAGTAACCTGTCACTCTGATTTTTTCTGTGACTGTTTTTCCCTTTTCAACAAACCTCTTTTAAAAATTAACATCAGCGATCGAGTGACTTTCGCATTCGGCGGTCGATGAAGAACATGCGTTATCAACGAGTGTATAATGCATTGAACATTCATCGGTACGTGAAAACGTAACATATCCAATGGTTTCACATTGATACGGACTTAATGAATTATACAGGGTGGAACGATAAAATTGTTGCCCTAAATAAAAGAAAACCTGCCCTATGTCTGAATGCACTTTATGTAAGACTAGCATGGATGCCCGGTCTTGGCCGGATGTTTGGAGGTGTATGTTGAGCAAAAAAAAAAAAAAAAAAAAACTGGTAGTAGGATGGCAGGCTTGAACCTGTACCGAAAAGGAGGAAAAGAACGGGGAAAAAACCTGACCTCTTTGAACTCTTTAAATTCTTAATCGTGATCAACTCTTCAGTTTCATTGTCTTAAGTTATCAATAAAAATTAACTGCTTTCTGTTGTTGTTTTTTTTTTTTTATTAGTGATATGAGCAGTTTTTGAAACTGTGCTTTTTATATTTAATCTCGCTTTCTTAGTGATAGGGGAGTTATGTCCCTTAGTTGAATACCCACCAAAAAACGAGGTAAATGAGTGTTAATCATCTTATCTCCAATAGGTCACAAATCGAAAAGAGTATATTTTGTATAGTCATGTCGACGAGGGTGAATAAACTCGACGTGTGTGTATTTGTAAGGACCCAAATCCGTTGTGTGTGTTATGTCGCTTAATTGAATGTCTGTGGTTCTTCAGTATTTGAACGATATGTGGTCTTATATATATATATATATATATATATATATATATATATGATTAGTTTTTTTGGAAAAAGAATTCCAGCAGAGTGCTCAATTAAAAGGAAAATCCAAATTTTAAGAGCGTACTTATATTTTGTGTACAGAAAGTTGTTAGTTGAGACAGGTCATTGGTACCGTCGGTTTCAAGCCCGATAATAAGGCCCGTTTAAGGTATCCTTATCGAGCTCTCTTCAGCCAATATTCGTCTATCTTATAACCGGAAGTGTGAAGTATATATACCTCGCGAGTCCACGTTCAAATCTCGTTTTGTTTAATCCCCCCCTTTTTTTTTTTTTTTTTTTTTTTTTTATCTATCTATATCTATATATATATATATATATATATATATATCGGGTAATGTAATACCTAATTTTCAACTTTGAATTATTTAAATTTAAGATCTAATTTCGAAAAAATGTTTTTTTTAATATATGAATCGATTTTAATTTGAACCCCATTTAATTTTAAAATCTCTTTCCTTATGTATAAAAACTTCAAAATCTGTATTGGTATCGGTTAAAAACTTAAAAATTCGTTTAATTATATCGAACATTTAAAAATTTCCAAAAATACGTTTAAAGTTTTAAAAAATATATTTTTAATTATATCGAATCACGTTTAAAAATTTCGAAATACGTTTAAAAATTATTTTTTAAAAACCCAAATCTTTCAAGGTTTGGGGAAGTGAGTATTTATCTATCCTAAGTGATTTCCCTAGTTTATTAACATTATTATATTTTTCTATAGTTTCAAATTCGAAATAGATTATAAATTACATTTATAAAATATTATATATATATATATATATGACATTAATTAAAAATCTATAATATAATTGCGATTAAAATCCAAGTTTACCGACTAATTATTTATGTATTTACAATTTTTTTTCCTTATATATATATATATATATATAAAACAACATCTAAGTGTTGTTCTTTTCATTGATCCAATTTATTAGGAGACCCTTCCGGAAATATATATAGGTATGACAAAAGGCCAATTTAAACAAAGGTATTATGCACATATGAGCTCCTTTAGAGCTAAAACAAGGATGAATACAGCATTAGCTACCCGCGTGTGGGAGCTTAAAGAAAAAAATACACCCTTTTCCATAAAATGGAGAAAAATAGAGCATAGACCAGCCTACGTCCCGGAATTAAGTCAATGCTCACTCTGTAACGCAGAGAAGTACTACATCCTCCGGTCCATTCATGACCCAAAAATAAAATGTTTAAATGTGAGGAGTGAAGCTTTGAAAAGTTGCATACATAGAAGGAAGGGTCTCCTAATAAATTGGATCAATGAAAAGAACAACACTTAGATGTTGTTTTATATATATATATATATATATAAGGAAAAAAAATTGTAAATACATAAATAATTAGTCGGTAAACTTGGATTTTAATCGCAATTATATTATAGATTTTTAATTAATGTCATATATATATATATATAATATTTTATAAATGTAATTTATAATCTATTTCGAATTTGAAACTATAGAAAAATATAATAATGTTAATAAACTAGGGAAATCACTTAGGATAGATAAATACTCACTTCCCCAAACCTTGAAAGATTTGGGTTTTTAAAAAATAATTTTTAAACGTATTTCGAAATTTTTAAACGTGATTCGATATAATTAAAAATATATTTTTTAAAACTTTAAACGTATTTTTGGAAATTTTTAAATGTTCGATATAATTAAACGAATTTTTAAGTTTTTAACCGATACCAATACAGATTTTGAAGTTTTTATACATAAGGAAAGAGATTTTAAAATTAAATGGGGTTCAAATTAAAATCGATTCATATATTAAAAAAAACATTTTTTCGAAATTAGATCTTAAATTTAAATAATTCAAAGTTGAAAATTAGGTATTACATTACCCGATATATATATATATATATATATATATATATATATAGATATAGATAGATAAAAAAAAAAAAAAAAAAAAAAAAAAAAAAAGGGGGGGATTAAACAAAACGAGATTTGAACGTGGACTCGCGAGGTATATATACTTCACACTTCCGGTTATAAGATAGACGAATATTGGCTGAAGAGAGCTCGATAAGGATACCTTAAACGGGCCTTATTATCGGGCTTGAAACCGACGGTACCAATGACCTGTCTCAACTAACAACTTTCTGTACACAAAATATATATATATATATATATATATATATATATATATATATATATATAAAATAAAGTAAAAATTACAATTAAATTTACCAAAATGATCCAAGATGGTAAAATTAAAGTATTTTATAAATATTACAGAATTAATTGCATGCAAAAATCCGATCCCGCATTTTGCTAATTTCTACCCTCTGATGAGAAGGAAAGTATTTCTTCGAAACTCCGCGGATTAAGGACTATCCACTTATCTAGTGTTTCCTTTTCAGATTAAATATGTTTTTAACTCATTTCAAAGTGTTTTTAACATGTTTTATTAACTGTTTGCTCGTATATATATATATATATATATATATATATATATATATATATATATATATATATATATATATATATATACGCAACAGTCTATTTCTTAGTGTTTTTGCTGCGCGTGTGTGTTAGACATGTATTTACGACATACCTTTTAAACTGCTGTTGGCCGCCTGTCTTTTAGCCCTGCCTGGGGCATTCGCCATCCGTCCTTGGAGAAGCTGGAATCTGTTAACAAAGACGTTTCAAACGACTCAATACAATGATTGGTTTTATATAAAGATTTTATAACACTTCCCTGGTGTCGTTACGCAGAAGAATGGAAGCGAATATCTGGCCTCTGGGGTTTTCCTAGCCTCCATTTTGAGACACGTCACCTCCATTTAAACCCTCACACTCTCTTCAGCGTCTGAAATCCAACTCTAATCAACTTACCTAGCTTCTCAAAAACTTGAAGAAAAGACTACCTTCTGGCCACCGAGCTTGATGTGTCTGTTAAAACAATGACACTTCAAGTCTCTACGCTTACTTTGCCAGTTAGATAATAATTACATAAATATACAGATAGACATATATATAGATCGATAGATAGATAATTAACACTTTTAACACGGGTGTTATCTAACATCTTTTCGTTTTCTATGTCGTCCCCCCCCTTTTTTGACAGGACGTATTAAAAAAATTTTTTAATTAATTTTTAAATATTTTTAAGTTCCTAAAAGTTATCCATATACACGTGTTTCTGACTACTAGCCGTTGTCTGTATGGCCAAACTTTATTTGATAATGATTGCACTCATAACTGCACAATCCACAGCCTGGTGTTTTACCGCTGAGCCACGACACCTTTTCAGATTTCATGCACGATATTTTATCGCTTTTAAATGCAAGATGAACTATTTTTGTATAGAACAACTTTGTCATTCTTTTCTGATATTACGTAGATAGCTAGGAGATAGGTGACTTATTCAGTTAATTATGAATTTCGACCAATTAAAACATTATTTGTTTTCCCAACATAACTCAATCTCATTTAACACGTATTTCATGCAACTGAAGTATGTAGGGCAAAAAGCTTTAGAGAAACAAACGTTGATTAACTCATCTTAAGCATAATAATAGATGCATGTGTCCAGTCAAATGAATTAGCTAATGTTAGTGAAAGAAATTTTTTTTCCTATCCCAATCCAGGGTGCTCTTTTGTGGGGAGCTGCGTTTTCCCTACAACAGAAAACGACCTTGCGTGTCAACTCTGTTCCCGTGGGGAGGCAAATAAATGAGTATATGGGGAACGCAATGTTATAATATATGCAAACAATTTGATGTTCTACTTTAGTACTCACATTCCATGAGCCATGTTTCTGATAAAGGGGAGAAAATTGCTGTTTTCTGAGTCGGACTCTATCCATAAAACACTTACTTACCGTTGATTAGTTTTTGGCCTTGAAGTATTTCTCTACTTATATATAAAACGCACTTTGTGTGTGTGTGTGTGTGTGTGTGTGTGTGTGTGTGTGTGTGTGTGTGTGTGTGTGTGTGTGTGTAAGAGTTCATTCTCTATAGATTCGAAAACGTCTGGGCCGATTTTTATGAAATTTTGCTCAAATGTACTTCATGTATCTGGAAGTGTTCTTACGTAAGTTTTGTGTCAGAATACTTCTGATAAGTATCGAAAATCAATAATTGAACAAATTCCATTACAGAAAGAAAAATCGGACTGTTCTTTCTGTAACGGAATTTTTATACTGTCTAACATCGCAAATGCATCTGAGAAGTTTTATCACGTCCCAAGTAGGAACGCACGGCGGTTAAAATTAACAGTATGTTCTTTGACAAGACAGTGGCGCGTTCGAAATTAATATTTCCGTTAAGGGCACAATCTAACCATGATACTTGAGTTTTGAATTTTAAACTTTAATTAATTATATAAAAAAAAAAAAAAATCATAAAATAAACGGTAAGTTTTCCACAGTGTAATGTAGACTACAATGTATTGTGGACTAAGTCACTGTGGAGAGGGATGTGAATTTCCTCCTAGTGCACTGTGGTAGGTTTCCAACTAGAACAGGCAATCAATCAATTTGATTAGTGAATGGGCGATTTCACCGATTTGGATGAAAATAAAAATGTTGGAAGCATGGAGCACTTGTTGATTCTCATTCAATTAAACCAGCAGGGTCTCTCTTCTAGTTTATATATATCCTTGGATCGTGGCAACATCAAGTGACTTCATATTGTGTCTGGAGCGATTTCTATAAAAGAAAAATTCCCATATTTAAATTCACATGAGAAAGACATTTTAAAACTGAACTAACATTTACAAAAAAAAAAAAAAATTAATTCTTTCAAAATGATGGCGTGATCGTCAAGATCTCATTTCTTTTAATTACTGACATTTTAAAACTGCTCTCTTTGTCGCCATCGCTTCTCAAATTATCGTAATGAATCTCTTTTAAAATGCTCTCGTTTTTTTTTCTTTTTTGAATCTTATGGCAGTGTGTTTGCTAGCAACGTGCCAACAGCCGCTGTGCGATTCGTCCGTGTTGCTAATTAAACAAGACACGAACAAAAGTTTCAGACAAATCTGCGATGTTGCTATCTTAGAGATAAACGTGACTGAAACAAAAAATGAAAAAATTTATTTTGTAACAGTCATAACTAATGAGGTATTTTCTCTCCTGTAACTGTTAAGCGATTTGGATACTAAGTTTGCCAATGTCCAATCAGCTTCCAAGACATTGATTTCATCTGTCCTCTGAAGAATTGTTTCAGCCCCTATGCAAATCACGTCGGGGGTCACCATTTATTAGAGCTGACCTTATCAGTAGATGTTCAAATTATATTTTATTAATATACTAGCAGTTCAGCATGGCTTTGCTCAGGCCCAATGTACTGTTCATAACTTTATGTGCATATATATATATATATATATATATATTAAAAGTTTGATCATATCCAGGTAACTTACATCTAAAATTTCAAGAGTTTAGACCCAAAATTGGAGAAGGAGTCTGGTAGAGTCTGTAAAGGCCAACTCTTTAAACTTTGACCTTATGGCAGCCACATTTTCGCCCCAAAACTGATTACAAAGCTTGCTGCATATCTGAATGCACTTTATATAAAATGTTTTAGCCTAAAATTGGCAGAGGAGTCTGGTAGAGTTTTCAAAGGCCAAATTGTTGAACTTTGACTCCTTTAACAGCCAAATTTCTGGCCAAAAACTGATTAAAAAGATTTTCCCAAATCTCAATACCCCTTATGTTAAATCTCGAGTCTGTAGACTGAAAATTAACAGAGTAGTTTGGTAGGGAAATGTACATGCACAGACACCCACACACACACCCACAGACAATTTCACTTTTATAGATGTATAGATAGATACCGAAAAAGTTTCTTGAATTGATTTAGATGGTTTAATGCCAAATTCCAAGTTTGTATAAAACTACCACACAATATATATGCATTGTACTCTGCCACAGGCCTTAACTTTTTTAGGGAGTTGTAACTCCAAAAAATGTCCAAAAACACAGCAGATTAATTTTGACGATGTAAAAGATCTAACTGGCATGTATCATATAGTGTTGTTGTGACATCTGAAACAGCAAATTAATATTTTTGTATCTAATATTTTTCATAGTTTTTTTTTTTTTTTTTTAAAGATTGGCACTTATGGCAATTAAAAAAAAAGAAAATACAGAAAAGTCTGTACGTACCAGTCACGGAACGAAGTTGAAATATTCCAAAAGTCACATAATTTGATGAGGTAATTTTTTTTATTCAAGGAAATCAAATTTTACTGTGTTGATGCGGGGGGTGAGGAAGCAGGAGGCATTAAGGAATCAAGGGCAGACAACCGACTTTCATTTCAATTTTTTTCATAATGTCGGAAAGACAACCGGAAGTTAAGATTTCAAATCAAACAATAATTTATTTTTTTTAATTTTTATTTTTCAGAAAATTAAATTTTCAAATTATATAAAAATGATCCTTCTACAATGTTTTCAAAAGTTAAAAACAAAATTTGAAGAATATTAAAATGGATGTGGCCTTCACTTAATGGCAAACTTGTTTTTGGGGAAAAAATATACTTGATCAATTATATGTGATTTTTGGAATATACCATCTTCATCCCATGACAAATAGGTGCACGATAAAAGTTTTTCTTCATTTTTTTTTATTGCCATCAGTGCCAATCTGAATAAGTACCTTTTTTTTTCTTTAAATATCTCTTGCAGTAATTAGAGTTTTTCCCCTTAATGTGATTTGAATAAGAACTTGTAAGTTTAAGAAGCCAATACAACGCAGAAATTTGAAAAACATAAACATTTATTTATTTAAAAAATGTTAACTAACTTAGTTAGGCTTTTGACGGGGTATGGCACGATGGTCTTCTCATGAAAATCAGATCCTATGGTATTACAGGACGAATACTTAACAATTAATTCCTTCTTAAATAAGAGAAGAATCCAGGTTGTCCTCGATGGCCGTATGTATAAACAATATGATATATATACGGGTGTAAAAATAGAAAAGAGGCTTGCCTTTTTTCTGTTGTTCCTAGCCTTCGGGCCGGGATCAAAGTGTAGTATGTTCTGGCAGATACTGCAAGCAAAGACTATATGTGGGGGCAGCCCCACATATAAGACCTTGGTCAATGTAGGGGAAACCCTTCATACCAATTGTCACTAGCCTACTCCCCGGGGAGTTGGTCCCCATTTCCTTTTTTACTCCTCACATTAAAAATCGGCCTTGTGCCTAGTTTGCTCGGTGGGGGAGTAAATAAATACAAACCCCACATATAAGTCCTTGGTCTATGTAGGGGAAACCCTTCATACCAAATGTCACTATCCAGCGCCCCTACTCCCCAGGGAGTTGGTCCCCATTTCCCCTTCACTCTTCACATTAAAAATCGGCCTTGTGCCTAATTTGCTCGGTGCGGGAGCAAATAAATACCTGGCCTTTGGGCTGGGATCAAAGTGTAGTATCTGTTCCGGCAGATACTACACTTAAGATAATTTGTACCAGTCAATGGAGGGGAAACCCTCTATACTGGGACAATTATTATTTTTGGTAACCAGAGTGACCCCTTTTAGGGGAGCTGGTTTTTACCTCACATTAAAAACGGCCTTGTGCCTAATTTGCTCAGTGGGGGAGCAAATAAATACCATCTGTTCCGGCAGATACTGCAAGCAAAGACCATATGTGGGGGCAACCCCACATATAAGTTATTGGTCAATGTAGGGGCAACCCTTCATATCAATTGTCACTATCCAGCTCCCCTACTCCCCGGGGAGTTGGTCCCCATTTCCCCTTCACTCCTCACATTAAAAATCGGCCTTGTGCCTAATTTGCTCGGTGGGGGAGCAAATAAATACCATCTGTTCCGGCAGATGCTGCACTTAAGATAATTTTTACCAGTTAATGGAGGGGAAACCCACTATACTGGGACAATTATTATTTTTGGTAACCAGAGTGCCCCCTTTTTGCCTACTTTTAGGGGAGTTGGTTTTTACCTCACATTAAAAACGGCCTTGTGCCTAATTTGCTTTTGTGGGGAAGCAAATAAATACAATATACGGGTGTACCTCATGGGTCAATCCTTGGACCTTTATTATTCCTGATATTCATAAATGACCTCCCTGATAAAATAGATATAAAATGGGTATATTTGCTGATGACACCACTCTCTATAACAGGCACGAGGGGAAAACGAATGAGCACATATCAAAGGTAATGGAGGAAACCCTAGAGGAAGACCTCCAGTCTGTAGTGGAATATGATCCAAAATAAATGGTAACGTTCAATGCGGCCAAGATTAAGCTCATTTCCTTTAATAATTGTAAGAAACCTTCTCAACCACCAACAGCTATGGCTAAAGATACATTACTTGAAAGTACTTCCTTCAAACTCCTCGGTTTAACGTTCACAAGGAACATGAGTTTGAACAGATACATCGAGAGCATTGTCAAGGCTGCTGCAAAGAAAGTGGGCTCTCTCTATCAAGCTAGAAAGTTACTTATGCCTGATAGTATCCTATATCACAATTCGCCCATGTATGGAGCATTGTTGTCACATTTGGGCTGGTGCATCTGCTACTAGTCTCTAACTCCTGGACAGGGTTCAAAAAACAGTCGCCAACCTGATAGGTCCTGAACTGTAATCTAAGCTTCAAAGTCTGTCCCAGCGATGAAATGTTGCATCCCTCTGTCTGTTTTGCAAGTATTTTGATGATCGATGCTCCGACGAACTGTGCCCCCTCGACGTAAATACCTCCGACAAACCCGACAAGCAGCAAAGTCCCACCCCTGCACAGTAGAGATCTCTACCTGTAAGAAAGCCTTCTACTCTACTAGTTTCTTCCCCAGAACTGCAAGACTTTGGAATTCCTTTCTGGGATCCTGCTTTTCCAACTGTACTGACATGCAGAAGTTCAAGTGTAATGTGAACAGACATCTTGCTGCTCAACTCCTTACATAGTATCCCTGCATCTTATGTCCTTGATCAAAGTTATCCCTACATGAAAGTGGCACTGTGCCTTGTTTTGGGTGAAAATGTAATAAAAAAGAAAAAGTTTCCACGATATATGTTATCATCAGGCATAAAAATAGTTTGGGTTATTTCTTTTTTGTTTCTTAGAAAAGGATGTTGTCATTAGAAACGGTGATTTTTTTTTTTTTTTTTTTTTTTTTGCAAATGTTCTAATCAGGACAATCACGTGACTTGCGTGAAATCATTTGGATATTTTTTTCTTCCTCAATATACGTATTGTGTAAATTTGAATGTGCATTTTGAAGTTTAAGAAACAAATACAACGCAGAATATTTTTTGGATAAATATTTATTTACCTACGAGCAGATATGCTAGGCGTTGTCCGGTATTAAACGTAACATTAAATTCCTTTAAAAAAAAAGAATAATAAAGTAAAAACAAATACTCGCCCTGAGATCAAAGCCAAACCTTAAAGACAGTGAGTCAAGTCCGATAACCATTAGGCCAGCTTAGTACAGTCTTTAAAAAGTGTTTTCAAACCTACTTATTCTTAACATAAGGAATCTGTCATGTGAACGATTAACGCGTGCACATTCGTGAAGCAGTTAGCAAACAGATAAATATCTGATGTCCCCCACGTACCAACTTTTCAATTTTTGACTCCTTAGCAACCCTTTTTACCGGATGAACATTGATTAAAAATTTTCGCATGTCTGAGTTTCCTATATACAAAATTTCAAGTTTGTAGATAAAAAAATTCGTTGAATATATAGGCTGAGCGGTGGCCCCTCTCTCTCTCTCTCTCTCTCTCCCTCCTATCTCTCTCTCTCTCTCTCTCTCTCTCTCTCTCTCTCTCACACACATACATACACATTCTCATTTTTATTGATACATAGATCGATTTAAATATATAAAAATATAATTTTTAAACCAAGTAACCGAAACAATGACGAATTCAGAGTTAATTAAATTTCTTTGTGCACGGCTGATTTTGCAATTTGTTTATATTAAATAAGTGTGACTTTTAGTTTATAATTCCATACAAAAAATTTTGAAAATAAAGTTAATTTAAGGATTTAGTTAAAATTAAAAAAAAAAAGAAGCTTAGTTTTAGGAATTAAAAATTAACATTTCCTAGAATAAAGAGGAATTTAATAGAAATAATTTAAATATTACTTTTTTGCAGGGCTACAAATTACAATATTGAAAATTAGGCACAGCCAAAAAAATGGAAGAATAAACCGAAAAAATACTATATATTTTAAATTTAACAGAAAGGGTTTCTTAATCTATAATATAAATTTCACCTGTCTGTTTAAATGTATGTATGTATGTATGTATGTATGTATGTATGTATGTATGCCTAAAACTTTCAACAGAAGCGACGGATTTTCACGAGATCGGTATCATTTTGAACCCGACGTCTCGGACGACAAATATCGAAAAATTGGCTAAAAGCATTAATATCTTTACCTTCAACTGGACACTTTCTACAAGGAGGGGTCGCTTTTTTTCGCCATATTTTCGAAAAGCATCCCATCTTTTCGATTGACTAGCCTTAATTTAAACCTTCGCCACTTCCGGTTTGGCGATGAGCGCAACAGCAAAGACGTCACGCTTTTTATTTTCACATTCTTTTTCTCCTTCGCGGTACGAATTTAAGCCTGTCTGCCTACTACAATTTTTTTTTTAGCTCAACACACACCTCTAAAACCCGGGCAACGCCGAGCACTAAGGCTAGTCTTAAATACAATACAATAAAGAAGTTCGGTTATTATTCTCTGGATTAGAATTTTTAAAAATCGCCTGAATAACTCGTGCATCAATTGAACAAGAAATTTATTTTAAAAAGCCAAATAATAAAAGGCCAGTGCATAGAGACAATAATAAAAAAAGACAATGCATAATAAAAAAAGATGACAGTGCGTACAGGTTCGTATGTGATAATAAAATAAATATTCAACACAAAAAACTACTCACAGTTTTTAGTTTTTTACAGACAAAAAAGCAATTCTGGAATAATGCCTTGGCTGTTTGTGTATTTTTTTTTTTTTTTTTTTAGAAGCAGACGACATTTTCTTTTAACATAAAGATCTTTTTTAGGCTTTGAAAAATTTTACAAAGAAGGATGCAAACAATTTTTTTTATAAAAGAGATTTTATTTTATTTTCTTCTTGAAATTTGACGGAAAGTCTATTGAAAATAGTTCTTCTGGGTTTTTTTTTCTTCTTTTCGGAAATCTTGCCAGACTGAAAAAACTTTAAGAAAAAATAATTCAGGGGCGCCCTTTTCTCGGGAAAAAAGTTGTTAAAAATCTGAAAACGAAAAACATAGCCTAAATAGCTAAATATATCGTTTAATATTCTTTTTCTTTGAGTTTATATTACGAATTAAAAATCATTTGAGCTCAAGGAACCTTTCGTTAACTTTCTTTTTAGAGAATACTCTGAAACGATCTTCTTGCTTCATTCTCTTATTTTCCTTTTCATTTTTTAAAATTATTTATCTTTACGATAAACAATTAATACTGTTTTTAACAATTTAGTCGCACAGACTACAAACTTTCAGATTTCTATCCAAAAGATAAAAAGTTCCCTCTGCCCCCCCCTTCAAGTTTTACTGAAAATATTTATAATATTTTGGATCTCTTCCAAAATATTTTAAAACAAATATTGCAATATTGTAATTCTTCTTAATATTTTGACTCTTTTAAGTCTTTACCTAGGTCAGGTCAACTTCCCGGTAGAAATTTTTTTTCTTGCGAAAGGATATCAAAGCCCAAATGAGATCAAAGCCCAAATGAGATCAAAGCCCAAATGAGATCAAAGCTCAAATGAGATCAAAATGAGATTTTGAGATCAATCGTCTCAACTTGTTTCTTCATTTTTATAAAGATGTTAACGAAGAAAGATTTTTTTAAAAAAAGGGTGGAAATGTTTCTTCGGAGACTAGAAAAGGGGCCGAACCAAACAGTTCGGAAATATTTTCCAATCTGACAAAAAAAAATGTCATTTTTTTTTACATCACGTGATCCAAAACAGCCAATGAGAAGGCACCAAAATGATCGTCTGCCGAATTCAATAAACCACCAAAAATTCATAAATCTCGGAAAAAAATCTTAAATCCGTTGAAAAATAAATTTTACAAACTTTTCTTCTCTTGCTGAGCCTCTCCGATTTGAATGAAATAATCCATTTCACATAAATTCTGAAGATATCAAAATATTTAATTATTACGAAAAAAAAAAAACTCTCATCATTCCTCATAGACTCCTTACCTTCCTTTAATCTCTTATTCCACTCAAAAACTGCAGTTCGATTCATGCAAGTTGGTCCAAAAGCAGTCTGAAGCATTCCATACGTTTCCGTGGCATTTTTTCCAAGTATAAAACAGAATTTTATTGCATATCATTCTTTTTAAAGTGTTCTCATGCTCAGATTGCTTTTTTAAAAATTCATCAGCTGTGACAATTTGGCTTTAGTAGGGTGCATTCCAATTCCTGTTGCAGCTATTCATTTCAATCTGAAATCATAAAAATTGATCAGTTATCTCATAAGGCGTATAGCAATTTTCAAGAGTCTACGACAATTTCAGATGCCTGTACAAAAATATCTGAAATTTATTGAGGAATTCCAATTAAGGAATAATATATATAGGCACCTCGTATATTTAACACATCCTATTGATCACTCATTAAATATTATCAAACTAGCAAGGGAGGGGGAAGCGCACGGCCTTGCCTGATCCTAAAATACGTTTAAATATATTTTAATTCATGCAGATTTCCTATTTATTATTACAGAGTCAATTCTCGATTGAATATTATATTGTACCTTATATATTGTACTGATTTCAAAAGATTTAAAAAAATGACTTGGGTACCATCAGCTAGAATCGAAGCCAAGACATTTAATGCTGCAGACACGTACTGGTGTAGACATCGAGATATAGATATTGAAGATTTAATATTAAACGACTTGAAGATATGAATTGAATTTGGGCATGTGCAGAAAGAAATATAAATATGTCGACACGTTAACATGAATAGTTTGCATTTCGATCTGCACGCGTTATTCATCCACCAAAAACAAAAAACAAAAAAATACTCTTTATAAACCATCCTTGGTGTATGATTACTATTTCCTGTTAATTTCGGTGTTATGTGACCAGTAGTTTATTTTTACACAGACACACATACATCTTTTGTTTTATTTATATAGAATATTGGTTAAAAACAGATTTTCCATGTATCGGTTCGTGATAATTTACAGCAAAGTTCATCGTTTAGTTATTTTTTATTAATGCTTTTTTTTTTCTTGACCTTAAAAATCCATTTTGTTTTCTATTCACAACGGAAGTATGCACAGATGTCGCAGCATTTTCTGTTTATTTATTTAACCTCTATTCATCTCAAACGAGACATAAAGGGCAACTGTGATTAGGGGTCATATTTATAGGGGACATCCTAAACGGGGAGTTGTGCTGCAAGATGTTTGTTCTCATTACAGTTAAATTTGTGTTGGTTTGTTAGTTTGTTTTGTGTGTTTGCTTGTATGTTTGTTTGTTTGTTTGTGTGTTTGTGTGTTTGCGTGTGTGTGCTTGTTTGTTTGTGTGTGTGTGTGTGTGTGCGTATTGGTTTGTTTTTTTGTTTGTGTGTGCGTGTGCGTGTATTGGTTTGTTTGTGTGTTTGTGTTTTTTGTGTGTGTTTGTGTGTGTTTGTGCGTGTTTGTATTTGTGCGTGTTTGTGTTTGTGTGCGTGTGTGCTGTTTGTTTGTGTGTGTGCGTGTGTGTGTGCGTTGGTGGTACTTATCTTGAGAAGATACAAGAGATTCGTTGGATAGCACTCTGTGGGAGTACTTGTAAAACAAGCATGAGGATTGCAACATTGCAGTGATGGAATAGAGATTAGAGCTTGGTGCAGTTGAGAATACAGGGAACGGGAAGGAATTCCAAAGACGAGCATTTTAAGTGAAGAAAATATTGGAATAGAAGGCCTTCCATCATCTGTGAACCTGTACATTGTCGGGTTTGGCCAGAAGTACTTATGTTAAAGTGGCACCAAAGCAGCAAGTTAGCTGGAACACATTTTATTGAAGTACTTATAAAACAAGAACGGGAATGCAACATTGCAGTGATGGGACAGGGGCTGGAACTTAGTTGATAGTGTGTGACTTATTAGATTTTTTTTAGTCATCTAAGATGGAAACATTGATTGATAAGTAAGTATAGTCCTCACGAGAAAACACTAGGACACAATGCATTCTACTACTTCCATCCATCTTTCGCTTTGTGGGGACATAATTGGCCGTCTCTCAAATTTCTCTTGTTTTTGGAGGTTTTAAATTTTTATCTTGATTTTCCTCATCATGCATTGAGTATTTTATTTTCATGAAAACTATATAAAATCTGTTGAGAGGATACAAGAAATTCATTGGATAGCATTCTATGGAAGTACTTGTAAAACAAACACAGGGATGCAGCATTGCAGTGATGGGACAGGAACTGGAATTTGGTAGACGGTGTGTAACCTATTAGGTCAGAGACTCTTTTTTTTTTTTTTGTACCTTGTCGAGAAGGGAGAGACTATTGGTTGGTGCGCCAGCACATACATGGTAACAATGATCCATACACAGGCGAATGGTGGCTTTATAGACACAGGATATTGGCAAGTGTCAAAAGTTTCCTTGTGTGGGACCTATTAGATTAGAGACTCTTTTTTGGACCTTGTCTATTGCGAATGGGTTTAACAATTAGATATATGCATTATGTAGGCAGATAAATAATAAGCAATTTAAATCATAAAAAAAACAATACATTTTCCATAAAGATTACAAATACATATTGCTGTTCGTCCATCAGAATGACGAGGACCATCTGATCATCCTGTAGGGTGGGGTGGGGGGTGAGGGAGGAGTCATCATCTGTGAGTGCTGATATGCCTGATAAGCCCAATCTTTGCCTAAAAAGTTCTATTGCAGTGAGAACAGGGAATCGTAGCAGATGTCGAAGACTCCAAAACATTGTCCTTCCTGTCCTTTCTGCGCTTCTTTGCAGCAACTTTTCGGTTATTTTCACATTTGCAGACACCGTCATGAACAGCGGCCCGCCACTTGGCTTTATTTAAAGCTGTCTGCTCCCATGATGACGGATACATACACAGGCGGCAAAAAGAAAGTCCGCACTTGTTGCCTGTTCGTGTATATTTGAAACTGATCTAGGGGCGATAATTTAAGCTGGTGTTAAGCGAATCTGTTGCCGCGGACTTTCTTTTTGCCTCCGCAATTTGAAGTTATTTTTTTTTAAATTGACGTGGACACTAGAATATTTCAATTAAAAGTCAAATATGAACAGGTGAAATTATAGAGAAATAAAAGGCGAAAAAATTACAAGTGCGGACTTTCTTTTTGTCAGCACTGTATTTACTTTATATAAATCCATTGAAACGAAAGTTATTGAAGGGGCAAAGCAGGTATAGTTTATGTATGAAATGTAGTCAAATTAAAAATAAATAAATAACTTAAATCCATCCTAGATGAGTCAGATTGCCACTGAGGCATAAGAGGTTACTGTGAACTAAGGTTCATATCCATAGGGACATCCTAATAGGGGAGTTGAGCAGCGAGATGTTTGTTCACATTACATTTAAATTTCTCCATGTTAGCACAGTCGGGAATACAGGAAACAGGAAGGAAATTCCAAAGACCAGCATTTAAAAAAAAAAAAAGAATCTATTAGAATAGAAAGCCTTCCGTCATCTGTGGACGAACAGTGAAGAAGTGAGATTTAGCTCATTGTCGGGTTTGTCGGAGGTGCTTACGTCAAGATGGCACCAAAGTAGCAAGTTGGCTGGAACACATTTTATTAAAGTATTTGTGAAACAAGAACAGGGATGCAACATTGCAGTGATGGAACAGAGATTGGAGCTTGGCAGATGGTGTGTTACCTATTACGAGGTAACACACTAGGGAACCCATCTTTTTTGCAGCAGATATGGCAGTATCTTCTCTGTATGTATTTCAATTCATGTTGTCTATAACTTTACAAGCCTTTTAAAAGTTACTTCATTTGCTGACAACAATGGTAATATATGTAGATGTTACGGTATAAGTCTAATATATAAAAGACACTATGTCTGTCTGTCTCCATATTTTCAAACTCTATCTCTTCCGAAACTAAAAGTTGCAGAGGTGCTAGGGGCCTCAAATGATTGGATTTTTTATACACCATTCTTTTATGGATCTTTAGCCGGTTAAAATAGTTTTTAAGGGGTCAAAAAGGGGATCAAAATTGAAAAAAAATCGTTATACATTTTGTACATTCATCTGACTTTATATTTAATTTTTAATCAGTTCATGCGTGTCATGTTGGTACAGTGGTAACGTCACCAGCTTTGAATGCGGCAGTTTTGCTTTCGGTTTCGATTCTAGCTGATGGCACCTAAATATTTTTTTTTACTTTTGAAATCATGACTCTGTAATAATATATACGAAATCAAGACAAATTAAAATATCATATTTAATCGTAATTTATGACCGGGCAAAGCCGGGCGTCCCCCCCCCTGCTAGTTTACACTAATTTAATGCTCAGAACAATTACACGAAAACAAATGTTAATATTACACATTTTGAATTAATAAATCAGATTAAATATAAAAACAAATCACATATCTATAGAATAATGCACTAAGGAATTTAATGTTCGTACATACGTTATCACCTTCCACCCCCTTTTTAAAAAATTTTCATCTGATATTGAAAAGTAACGGTGGCAAAGTGGTTAATGACATGGACTGAAAACCTGTGTATTACAAGTTCAAATCCAGTTCGTTCTACAAAGATCACCTTCACTTAAGATGTTGGCAACCTTCATGTGGTCCTTCCCATAAATACTCAATGTCTTTCTAGAAAGAATTTCGACTAGAAAAATATCGGATAAACTAATGCCAGTAATAGAATCTTCTGATTAATACGAAATGATGACGATGTGATGTGGTGTGTCGAGCGAGAAACTCTACACTTTCTTTGTATTTAGGCCAAGATTAAAATGTAGTATCTGTTTCGTATGTAAATAGATAGTTTTTACACATCTGGTTCTCATTTATATATATATATATATATATATATATATATATATATATATATATAAACTAACAGATGTACCTGGTGTTGCCTGGTATTAAACGTTTAGTTAAATTCCTTTAAAAACAATGAAATAAAAAAAGGGAAAGAAACTGAGACATATGCATGCGAGTATTATGATTTTTTTTTTCTTGTAAGTAAAAAAAAAAAAAATTACTCAAGCTGAGATCGAAACCGAAACCTAAAGAGAGTGAGTCAAATACGATAACTATTAGGCCAGCTTGTCATGATCTTTAAAAAGTGTTTTCAAATCTACTTATTCTTAACATAAAGAAGCTGTCATGTGAACGATTCACGCAAGTGCAGACATTAAATAGTTGACAAACAGATAAAAATCCAATGACCCCCCCCCTTAAGTACCAATTTTTCAATTTTCACCCCTCAGCAGTCCTTTTTTTCTGGATGCTAATGGATTAAAAAGTTTTCCACATGTCTGAATACCCTATATACCCAATTTCAAGTCTGTAGATAAAAAATTCGTTGAGTATATAGGTTGAGAATTGTTCTCTCTCTCTCTCTCTCACACACACACACACACACACACACACACACACACATTCTCACTTTTATAGATATACAGATATGCCAAGACATTCCGGTTAGTATATACGTTATCACTTTTCACACACATTTAATAAAAGGAGATCGTCTCATCAGCAAAGACGGTGATTGGTAATTCGTCTGATGTCCTGGAGGTAAAAAAAAAAAAAAAAATCCGATTTTACCCATTTTAAAATGAATTTTTTTTTTTTTCTTTTTTTTTTTTTTTTACAAAGGTGTCACCACTTATCAAGGCCAGATGCCACTCGAGGATAAGGGTTAATAAGTATACAGTGGTCAATGGGACAATGACGTAGTAATTGTTAGTAGTGGAAATTTGGTAAATTGGATTATTTAAGGGGAATGGCTCATCAAGAATTTGTTTACGTTGGACTTGAAGACGACCATATTATAGTCGACTGGAAAGCAGGCAAATGGAAGAGAGCTCCACAGGTGTTCAGTTCTAAGAAAGAATTTTTGTTCATGGAATCTACGTTTAGGTTTAGGTACGGATAAAGAGTGGGGGAAATTATTGATAGTGTTTTCAGCTAGACGAGTATTTCTTGTGAAAGTTTGGTGAGAGGGGACCATAGATTGGAGCTCAGACGAGCACTTGCCATGAAAATAACGATAAAACAGAGAAAAGCTCGCAATGTCTTTTCTGTGAGAAAGAGGTTGCAGAAAAGAGAAAAGAGCATCCTCCTACTAGGCTACGAAGTCTATTTTGAACTCTGTCAAGGCAGGATAAGTGTCTACCAAGCAGCTCCTGCCCATATGTGGCAACAGTACTCCATCCTTGGACGTACCTGGCTCTTATATAGGTAGAGAATTGCATCAGCAGTGAGATATCTACTGGATCGATAGAAGGATCCCACCATTTTCCCAGCGACCGTGACAACAGATTTGATGTAGGTGTTCTATTTCATATCAGGAGTAAAGGTCAAGCCCAGAAGCTTGTCAAAACATGGAGTCTCTCCAAGATGAGAGCCATTCATTTCAGTTGATGCCAGCTGAGGATCAGAACGTTGATGATGTCCAGACAGAAGCTTGGTTTTAGATGCATTAAAAGTAACCAGCCACTTCCTCCCTCTTTGTACCACATGCTCAAGATCAGAAGAGAGTGAATCAGAGAAAACTTGGTCATTTACGGTCTTTGATGTACTGCCATAGATGGTAGTGTCGTCAACATAAATATCTATGAATGATCTAAGAATATGATTTGGAAGATCATTGATATAGATTAAGAAGAGAGTTGGGTCCAGAATGGAACCCTGAGGGACTCCAGCATTAATACTGTGAGCTTCTGATTTCTTCCAAAATCTAATTATATCATCTTGTCAATTAACAGCACAGTTTTAAATTAATGCATTTCATAAACTGACATCCGGGTTACTGATTTGAACAATGTTTAGCTGAGAATTACTGGGGGCGTTCAAAAAGTAATGCCTCCTATTTTTTTTATTCTGAGTTAATCAGAGGGAATTACAAATTTCATTGTCAATATGACTGAACTTATGCATTCATAATCTGAAAGTTACATCTTTCAGTTGAAGATATTGACGTTGTAAGACTATAAGAATCCACTCCCTGTCATGGACGTGCGTCAGAAGCAGAGATGCGTTTTTGAATTTCTGGCGAGTGCATTGAGAATTGTACTGACTATGTAGAAAAATAAATTCTAGAACACAAAAGGTTGCTCGTTTTAATGATACCTTTTCCGTCTTTATAGCGCTTCAATTTTTTTAGTTAAAAAAAAATAGAAGGCTTTACTTTTGGAACAACCCTAATATATTTACAGCAAGAACACAAAGAATATTTATTGCTTTAAAAAAGAATGAAATTGCTACAATTTAAAAAAAAAACATAAAGAAAGAAGAGATAATATTATCTATTTTAAGAATAATTAGTTGTCAAGGAGAAATATTTTTATAGAAAAAAGAAAGTCATTTATTTGTTAATAGTATTGACATTGGCAGGCATTAATTATTTGAAAGGAACATTATTAGTAGTAACAGTAATCACTAGGAGTTCCAAACAGGTCATCATCAAAGATTACTCACTGATAATAACCGGTGATGTTCCCTGGAATCTGAGTGACAATAAGTCTACTCGGATTTCCGGTACTTTCCACCTCCTTTGATAACCTTTGCAAATGACTTTGTGTTATTGCAACAGACGCTTACCATTGATTTCTGGCTGGCAGTGATGCTTGATGCTTGATCTTCACTGGAGTTTGGGTGGCAATAAGTCTCCCCAAGGTCTCAGTACTCTTTGCACTCATCTAGTAGGGATCTGGTAAATGCTCTCATCCCTCAGTCCTTCCATCCTCCTTGACTATTCATGACTATTTTATGTAGTATCAGCCGAGTTTGATGCCTTTTTTTTTTGAAGGGGAAAAGCAAGTATAGTTTATAAGATTTCTTGAACTTGGGTTCATGTGGTATTCCTTCCATCTTTTTACTGCAGTTTCCATATGGCTGGTTACCACATTCGAGGGCTTTTCATTAAGATTTCAGCTGTTTTCATCATTACCGTTTGCTGTATCATCTCATTCTTCCTCTTGATTTCAATTTCTCTTAACCTTGTTTGCAGTTTTTTAGGACTGTTCTTAATACTATAATTATTAATAATATTACTTATCACTGGGACTTTTCAAACAGACTATTATCAAAGAATTCTCTTTGAGAACAAACACGCTGTGGCATTCTCTTGAGTCTGAGTAATACCAAGTCTCCCCAGATTTTCTCTATCCCATTTCAGGATTCTTCATGAAATGCAGAAACGTATTTGTAATTTGATGGCTCCCCACCCTTTCTTCTTTCTGCAACCATGATGTCACTAGTCTCATTCTTTTTATTTATAAATACTATTATGGCATGTGTGAACGCAATTAGATCTGAATAGAAGCTTCATCAAAAATACACTTCATCAAACACGAACATCAAACTATGAGGCAGATTCGTTCAAGAAAATTCAGGGCACTTTCGTGCACCACTTCAAATGTGAAAAGCTCTCTTCAAGAGAAGCAGAAATGCATCTGTAATTTAATTGGCCCCACTCTTTCTTCTTTTCCGCACTCTCTGTCTGTCTGTCTGTCTGTCTGTCTGTCTGTCTGTCTGTCTCTCTCTCTCTCTCTCTCTCTCTCTCTCTCTCTCACACACACACACACACAAATGTGATGTTGCTAGTCTCAACCTTTTTTATAAATACTATTATGGTATGTGTTTTTCAAAATTGTCTGATCTATTTTCTGCTTCCTTTGTTTCAGCTCTTTGACTCGTTCGTCTAATGGTCTTCATCTATTGGCTGTTTTGATACCTCATTGTAATACAGTTTCTTCTTACGCAAGTAGCTTATTTCCAAGAACTTCAGAAACTCTCTTCCTGCTGACTGTTTTCCTCCTACCTACAGCCTTGCTCTTTGTAATACTAAAGTCAATAAACACAAGGAAAGTAGAAAACGGCAGCTATGTAACTCTCACTTCTGTTATTTTGTCCTTTAGTCCTCGCATTCCATGAGCGACATTTCTGACAAAGAGGGAAGAATTGCTGTTTTCTAGGTTAGAATCTGTTCTATCTAACACTTATTGTTGGCAAACGTTTGATCTTGAGGTAGTATTTTTTTAGCTCCTTATATCAAGTGGTTCCATGCCTTGTCTTGAGCGATTTCCATAAATAACAAGAGAAGATATTATCGTGGTCAGATCGCTAATAACATAATAAAGTGGTTTGCTCTTTATAATGGCCGATCTATTATTATTATTAAGGATCTTCATTTTGTGCCATATTCACTATTAACGTATGTTAAAGAGCAAATCTTATGAGTTATAAAATAGAAAGAATTGAAAAAGGTGTAGCAGATGATTTATTCGATGACATTTTGGTTAATGTCAAAATTTTGTGGTGGGCGAGATCCAATAAAATGGGTCACCGATATACATCTTAATATATTTTGCTTGCAGTAGCAACTAGCATTTCAAATCTTTGATAATGAGTCATTAATTTTGGCATTAATTCCAAAAGTTTTCAACCTAAACCGATGAGGCTTTTTTATATATATATATATATATTTATATTCATTTTATTTTATTTTTATTTTTATTTTTTATTTTATAAATACTAACTGTTCGGTAGTGTACTTGCATTTTTTTTTTTGTTTTAAACGATGTCGTTTTTTTTTTTTTGTTCTTTTCAATGTATATTTTTTCATATATATTATTTAATTAGAATTCATTATTGAGATGAGTGAAACAACAATAATAGTCCGCAATAAATAAATTAATATATTTTTTTCAGTCTGTTTTTTTTTTTTTTTTTTTTTTTTTTTTTTTAAGATGGCAGGCATTTGAAAATAATTCTAACTTGGAGAAAGTATTTTCTTTTTAGCACCATGTTGCAACGATCTAATAAATAACCCTGAAAACCATAATCAAATATTGATTTTGCAAGAAAGAAACCATTGATGACTAAGAAACGATACACAGACTGACTTTACTTTATATATAAGAGTAGATTATAACACACACACACACACACACACACACACACACACACACACACACACACACATATATATATTTGTGTGTGTGTATGTGTGTATATATATATATATATTTATATATATATATATATATATATATATATATATATATATATATATATATATATATATACAAGAAGAAAAGATATTGATAATAGAAAATAGATACTGATGCATATAGATTTATTGATCAATTTGAAACAAGGCAATACAATACAGTGTGTAGGGATTATACTAGGTATTTCGAAGCCTAAACTCAACTTGCATATCAAGATTTTTATTATATCGAAAAGTCTCCATTTAAAGAATTCTCATATACTTCTTTGATCCCCTACATATATATATATATATATATATATATATATATATATATATATATATATATATATATATATATATATATATATATATATATATATATATATATACTTCATTTACTCACATAAACCTAATATACGAAAGTATAGATTTATGCGTAAACTTTAAGTATTTACTTCAAAAGTGCTCAATACGTAGGTAGAGCTAATAAGGCGCATAAGCCTGACGAATCCTATAGCGGATGAAACGCAGAATATTCAGTGTAGCTTAATCGCCATATATATTTTATAAATTACTATATATATATATATATATATATATATATATATATATATATATATATATATATATATATATAACTACTTTATTTACTCCCATAAAATTAATATACGAAAGTATAGATTTATGCGTAAACTTTAAGTATTTATTTCAAAAGTGCTCAATACGTGGGTAGAGCTAGTTAGTAATTTATAAAATATATATGGCGATTATATATATATATATATATATATATATATATATATAAGGATATATATATATATATATATATATATATATATATATATATATATATAAGGATATATATATATATTGTGATACAACGAAACAGGACTGTATGTCGATGACTACAAATATTTTAAGCCCCTCCTCTTTGGATAGAGCACTGTTGTAAGTAATCTCACCCACTACTTAATTGTCTGAAAAATGCTACGCTTGCTCTTTATAAACAAGCGGTTAGAGCATTGTAAAAGTGGTGGACAAATGTTTGTTTAGACATTTGGCGAGATAATTTATGGCGCCGCTCCAGTGGGTCGATCGGTAGAACTGCTGACTGTCAACGCGATGGTTCTAGGTTCACTCCTCGGCTTGGGAGAGATGCTAGTCTAGCGGCACTGATGAGTTGTGATACAACGAAACAGGACTGTATGTCGATGACTACAAATATTTTAAGCCCCCTCTCTACAAATATATATATATATATATATATATATATATATGTGTGTGTGTGTGTAATGAATAAATAAAAATCAAAAGCCTATAATAGACACAAGTCTATATTCCAAATTTCATGATATTGAGCATCTTACAATTAATTCCTTTATTTCAGTTGCCATATACAATTATTGACAGTATCTGTTTCGTAGCACAAAATCAATCACTTAATTATTATATCAATCAGTGAATCTATTTTGCCCTTAACTTATCACATGAAATAGCAGCAATCAATCCACCAAAAGAAAATAAAATACGTTTGGACATGATTAAAAAATCCGAAAATTTTATAGTTTGCTTACATTACGCCATTTTGAACTTAGAAATAAAGTCACTAGAACCCACATGTTTGTATTAAAAAATTACATTAATTTAGGTACATTTTTCGGAAATAAAACTGAAGTAAAGGAATAAATTGTAAGATGGTCAACATTATGAAGTTTGGGATGTAGACATATATATAAAACTGACATAATATCCGAAATATAGACTAAAACACAAACAGAAAGGTCCAGCCTATAAAATTAACTGTAGATTCTTTTATAAGACAGAGGTGCGTTCGAAATGAATGTTTAATTTTAGAGCACAATTGCATTGTGATACTTGACTTTTGTATGTTTAACTTTAATTCAAGTGATAATAATTTCATAAACTCAATAGTTAGTTCTTTGATAAAACAAAGGCGCGTTCGAGGGGAATGTTTTTGTTTAGAGCACAACTGAACCATGGTACTTGACTTTTGCATTTAAGCTAGACGAGTTTTATTTGTGAAAGTTTGGCGAGAGGGGACCATAGACTGAAACTCAGTCAAACACTTTCCATGAAAATAACGATACATCAGAGACAAACTCGCAATATCTCTTCTGTGAGATAGACGTTGCAAGGGAGAGAAAAGGGCATCCCTCACTAGGCTACGAAGACTATTTTGAACTCTATCAAGGCAGGACAAGTCCTTTCTAGCAGCTCCTGTCCAGATGTGGCAACAGTATTCCATCCTTGGACGTACCTGGCTCTTATATAGATAGAGAATTGCATCAGCAGTGAGATATCTACTGGATCGATAGAAAGATCCCACCATTTTTCCAGCGGCCTTGGCAACAGATTTGATGTACGTGTTCCATTTAAGATCAGGAGTAACAGTCAAGCCCAGAAGCTTGTCAAAACTTGAGGCTTCCTGAAGACGAGAGCCATTCATTTCAATTGATGCCAGATGTGGATCAGAATGTTTATGATGCAAAGAGAGAAGCTTGGTTTTAGATGCATTAAAAGTAACCAGCCACTCCTTTCCCCATTGTGCCACGTGCTCAAGATCAGAGGAGAGTGAATCGAAGAGAACTTGGTCGTTTACTGTCTTAGATGTGCTACCATAAATGGTAGTGTCATCAGCATAAATGTCTACAAATGATGTAAGGATGTGATTTGGAAGATCATTAATGTAAATCAAGAAAAGATTAGGCCCAGGATAGACCCCTGAGGGACTCCAGCATTAATACTGTGAGCTTCTGATTTTTGCCCCTCAACTACTACTCTTATGAACCTATCAGAAAGAAATGATTTAATAATTGAGAAGACATTTCCAGCAATACCATAGCTAGAGATCTTGTGAAGTAAACCTTTATGCCATACCCTATCAAAGGCCTTAGATATGTCAAGAGCAATTGCCCTAGAAAGCTTGCCTCCGCCGAGAGATTTGCTAATCCTATGAGATATAACTGTAAGCACATCTGCTGTAGATCTAGCAGAATGGAAACGATATTGAGTGTTACTAAGAAGGTTATTTTTGTTGAGATGGTTGATTACTTCTTTATTTAACACAGATTCCAGCAACTTACTCATGACGCACAGTAGACTTATTGGCCTGTACTGAGAAGAGGATGAGCGATCACCTGAATTCTTAAATACAGGGCATACGATGAGATTTTCCAGGGTGATGGGAAACAATTCTCCTTAAGACAACGTTTAAACAGTTTTGTAAGTATAGGTGCTAGTTCTGGTTGAAGTTTTTCGAGTACTATAATTGGAATACTGTCAGGGCCGGTTGCTTTACTGGAATCAAGGTTTATGATTTGGCAACATCACGTACAGATATTTGTATATCACATAGCATGTTTTCTGATACAGGAGGAAATATTGGGAGTTGGCGGCCTTGGTCACAAAGGGTAGAATTAGCTGCAAAGTTCTTGGCAGAGTTTGGCTTTGTCTGATGTTGACGAGATTACCTCAGGTCCATTGATGATAGTTGGGATAGAGCACACGCTTCTGTTCAGGATTCTGTTTGCTATTTGCCAAAACTGGTGGGAACCAAGCCGCTGCTCAGCTACTTTGGACTTGACGGACTGAGCATACAACTCTCTTGCGTTCTTTATTACTTTCTTACAATGGTTGCTTGCAGTCCTGAAAGCGGATTTAGTTTCCATACATCTATTATGTTGGAAGCAGTGGAAAAAGTGATTTCTGTGCTCAATGGCAGCAGAACATTCTGGAGAGAACCATGGCTGGCTGTTAGGTTTTTGCTGGAACGTTTTCGAGGGTATGAAACGGTCTATACCTAGCTGACAACACTATCAATCAATAATTCCCCCCACACTCTTTATCTGTGCCTAAACCTAAACGTAGATTCCATGAACAAAGCTTCTTTCTTAGAACTGCACGCCTGTGGAATTGTCTTCCGTTTTCCTGCTTTCCGGCTGACTACAATATGGTTGTCTTCAAGTGTAACGTAAAAAAGTTCTTGATGAGCCGTTCCATATAAGTTAACAAATTTACCGAATTTCCATTACTAACGATTACTATATTGTCCAATTTCTACTGTACACTCTTTAACCCTTATCCTCGAGTGGCCTCTTGGCCTTGATAATGTGGTGATGTCTGTGTACAAAAACAACCGTTAAGTGACGTCATTATTTACAGATAATTTTATAAAATCAACAGTAGATTCTCTACAGTGCAATGTAGACTACAATGTATTGTGAACGAGAGGCATGTGAAACTTTTCCCAGTACACTGCAGGAGGAGTCCATAACTAAAACAGGCAATCAATCGATTTGATTAAAAAGTGTGTGATTTCACCGATTTCGGTGACAATAAAAGTATGAGAGGGTGAAACATATGCTGATCCTCATTCAATCCCGAACAACGTCGAGTCACCCTGCTGGTATATATATATATATATATATATATATATATATATATATATATATATATATATATTCACACTGAGGAAGATCGAAGGATCGGTCGAAAATTACACGTTAACATATAGGAAATAAATACAGAAAAGATATAAACATTTATATATATATATAGAGAGAGAATAAATGACAAAAAGTTATAGCCCAAAATTCATGATGTGGACGATCTTATAATGCATTCCTTTAATTCAATTGACATATACAATTCTTGACAGTATCTGTTTCGTAGCGCAAAATCAATCACTTAATTATTATATCAATCAGGGAAACTATTATGCCATTAACTCATCAGAAGAAATAGCAATAATCAATCCGTCAAAAGGAAATAAAGTGTGATTTGACATGATTAAAATCCGAAAATTGGAAGGGAAGCTGCATATACCTTTTTATTTTTCCATTACGCCATATTGAATTTTATATATATATATATATATGGAATTTTATATATATATATATATATATATATATATTGAATTTTATATATCTATAATATAAAGCTGAACGTCTGCATATGTGTGTATCTATAATATAAAGCTGAACGTCTGTGTGTGTGTGTGTGTGTGTGTGTGTGTGTGTGTGTGGTCACGAATAGGCTCCTATATGGTTGACTATTTTAAAAAACTGATTACATATAATGATAGAACGTGTATCGAGGATCAGGAATGGGTATGTTTGATCTGGCTGAACGGTGGTTCATAAAAAATTGTGGGGTCTGTGTTCACGCCTGGCCCCCAAAGTATGGAAATAAAAAATGAAAAAAAAAAAAAACGTTTACAAAGTTTTTGATATAGATGTACATAAGAATACTTTGATAAATATGTTTCAACTTAAATAGGGATGATAAAATAAAATGGTGGGGTCTGCATTCGCGCCTGTACTCCATGGAAATATGGCACAAACTTTAACAAAGACTTTTCATATCTATTTGCGTTAGTATACTTTGATAATTATGTTTCAGTTTGAAGAAATATGGTATAATAAAATTATGAGGTGTTCCTTTGCGCCTTAACTCCAAAGAATGTAAATATGTCACAAAGTTCAACTAGGTTTTGTAAAAGGGGTAAGGGTCCACAATAACACCTTAACTTTAATCTTAATTCACGTTAGCTTTTATTTATTTTTTTGAGTTGAATCTATTGTGTCGAATAAATTCACTTCATAAATTCACGTTCTTATTAAAGTGAAAGCCAAAAAAAAAAAAAGTCGGAACTTTAGACAATTGTCGACACAAATTTTGCATAACTCTGTTTTTTTCCTTCTCCACTTGCACGTGGCACTCTTTCGAAAATAGATAAATAGATAAATAATAAAAAATAAGAACGTTACCTGTTATTGTGTCAAAAGAAGGAAAAAATCCTGCTCACGTGATTATGTGTCTTTTTAAAAACATACATAACCTTTTTATTTTATTTATATACCTGTTTAAGCTTTTTTTGTCAGTGTACTAGAAGGAATTCAATTGATTACAACTCTTTCTGCGTGTTCTTTACATTACAATAGTACAACCCTGAATCCGACGGCGCAATACTACACAGTTCAATACTGTAAAACTGAAACGAAGCTGTTCTGCTTGAAAAGGGCACAATTTTCTTCTTATTCATATTTATATCGATTCTTTGCTTTAAAAAAAAAACTAAAGTAATTACGTGTTTACTTTTTTAATATCCCATTTTGCTGTTTCGGGTTATTTTACTAAAGTAAGTAAAGATTCATTATTTTTTCAAAACTGTATTTGTTTCTTTGTTTTTCGATATTTCGTTGATATTATTTAGTAAGAGTGGTTAGCAGAAAAGCCAACAAACGACTACCCGAAAAAATAAATATACAAGAAATAAATATTACCATAGTCAATAAAAGTTCAGTTCATGTTTTTTTTAAATAGTTCTTAATGCTCTTTACTTGAAATAATTTCAGTGAACCGAAATTAAAACGAAATTTGAGGCGATAACTACTTAAATGAATTTTTATATAAACTACACATGCCATAATCGAATATTCCTCAAGCACAAAATAACGGAAAACATTAAATATGTTAATAAATATTCCTTACGTTGACGGAACACTCTTAAATCATTAACAATGCTCTGATGCCCCTCCTTCAAATTGAAAACGGGACTCTCCATTTCAACGTCGCTGCCATTTTAATTTTTTTTTTTAAACTGGTTCGTGAATTAAAAAAAAAAAAATTTTTTTTACAAACTATTTAAAAATGCAAACCAATTAACTTTTCTACCATAAAAGTAACTTTTATTGACTATGGTAACATTTATTTATTGTATATTTATATTATCATATATATATATATATATATATATATATATATATATATATATATATATATATATATATATATATATATAACATTTTCTCTTTGTAAGGGAACATCATTTTGTCGGCCACTCTTGGCTACGAATGGAAACAAAGTGGATATAAAAAATATATATTTTCGCGAGAATTATCTTTACTTTCATCATATTTTGCTTAGGGTAAACTTTTTGAGTATCAAAACCTATCTCTTTACAACCCTCTCCTTTTCATAAACTATCATACTTTCATCAATCACAGTTCATTTTCTGTAGGCTGTTTTTGAACCCAGTCAACGACGGGTACTTCTGCTAGTATATATATATATATATATATATATATATATATATATATATATATATATATATAGAGAGAGAGAGAGAGAGAGAGAGAGAGAGAGAGAGAGAGAGACAAAGAAGAGGGGATGAATAGCCCACATATACCTTTGTCATGTAGTACTGTTAAAAAGTTTTTAAAAAAAAAGACACAAAGGTACGTAATTGGATATATTACACTGATACACAGAAATAATTGATTGGTAATTGATTTCTGAATGTCATGTCGATAAATTTAATAGAAGAAAAAAAAATTACTTACGTACCCACCCACACAAAGCCTAGTGTACAAACCAATCATTAGAATTATTTAAAAATTGTCTTCAATTGTACTCATTTCTTCATTCGTTCATTATATTTTTCTTGTCTAGTGCATTGCAAGTGCAAGACAACCTATTATTTATGCTCCTTCCCTTGGTATATTCGAAGCACGAGATTATGTGATAGCTTTCCTTGTCTTTATACAATGATTTAAATTATCTTTGTTTGGGAGAGAACAACCCATACTATTAAACCAGATCTAACGTTGAACAACACTAAACTCTTGATCACATGCCCCCCCCCTCCCCAAACAAGATGTTAAGTTGCGCTGGTTGGGTTATTAAGAGCAGAGTAGGCAGTGCTACATGATGTCGGTTTCTTCTCTACATTCGCAAATTATTGGGTCGGTTTTATAGTCTCATTTGGCCGTAGCTACTTTTTGATTGCCTCATTCCTGTTTTCGGTCTATCACACTTTTTTTAAGCTAAGAGACAGATTTTCATGTCAGTAGAAGGCGGGGGGGGGAGGTCAGTCTTTACCCCAACCCTTTTTAAAAACTTATATTTTCTCCAAACAAGGCACATTGCTACTGAGCCTTAGGAGCCTACAGTCGATAAGGGACCAGATTTATAGAGGCATCAGGGAGATGTTTGTTCCCATTACATTTAAATAGCTGTAATCTAGTTTCTTTTTTAGATGTTATTAGGGACTTGATATGACAGAAGAAGTTTCTCCTAGACTTCAGTCATTGGGACCAGTGGTTCACATCCATGGAGGATATGGTACCCCATAAAGAACGCACATACTTTGACCCTAACCTTAATCCTAACCCTAACCTGAATCCTAACTCTAACCTTAATGTACGCTGTAGGAGAATGACAGTGAGTCAAGGCAGTAAAACTTACTGCGTATGCTATGGTTCCACCTTTGATGTTGGCCAGTTTCTGTAGAATGCTGTTTCTGGAACTGACTTCCAATTTGGTATTTTTGATATGTTCCGTGAATGAGAGATTGTTGTTGTTGTTGTTTTTGTGTTACGGCATATCAACCTTTTTTCAGGTTATTTAATGCCGAATCTAGTTATTTTGAGGAACGATTTTTAATGGAGTATATTTGTTTTTAAAGCCGGATTCTTTTTAACCCATAGTTGGGACCCTAACAGGTACTACCACTCCGGGTCAGAGTGGACCTGGGAGCAATGGCAACAAGCCAACACCCGGCCTACGGCTCGGGGTTAGACTATGATGGAATACAAACAAGTCAACATGGCTATCACCACATGCGGTAGACACACGTACTTATCCTATAGCACAGTGTGTGTGTGTGTGGTCACTAACCCTATTTGAGTTTAACCGGCTTCCTCTAAAGGAGGAAGTCTCATGGGAGTATGAAATTCACAAGCCGTCCCCAGTCACATGTGTATCCCTGTTAGGGGAGATGACGACGTTGGATTTTTGCAACTCTTGCAGGGAGGTGTTGACGTCCTCCTACATACAGCGCCAAATTGGTCCCCCATTTTAGCAATGACCAGGCTCAATGTTGCTTAACTTCGGTGATCTGACGGGAACCGTTGTGTCAACGTGACTATATAACTTCTCTCTTGAGACTCAACAAGGCAACACCTAGCCTACGGGCTCGGGGCTCGACCATGAAGGAATACAAACAAGCCAACATAGCTATCTCCATATGAACTCATCCTACAGTACTGTCTCTAATCTATCGTGACGCACGATTCTACTATTAATGTCTGGGAGACAAATAATCCATCATTGCTAGGAACCATAATTTCAACATGTACCTACTGAACAATATTTCTTTTTCTACAGGCCTGTATAATCGTCAACGTCTCTATACAAACTCTTTTAACGACTAACCCTTTCTCTATACAACCCGTTTCCTTATTCTTACTGACGAAATTATCCGTGACAATAAAGCCGTTTTTAAAACACAGGGGGCAAAATTCTTGCCTTCTTCATTCCTACATTTTGGCGACCACGTAGAGGTGGCGAACCAGCAACCTTCGTCGACATCTGTATTCTACAATTGTCTTATTTATTTAATTTGATATAAAAAGTAGACGTCATTTGATACGATTATTCGATTTGGAACTTTAGAATTATAGCGTTTTATCAGCATTAATCAAATTACTTAGATAAATACTTTTACAGTTAAAAAAAGGGGCTAAAATAATATCGCGAGATATTACATCTGAAAAAAAAATGGCGCTGTGGAATCTAATGTTCATAGCATGCTATTACCTTCTATCCCATTGTTTAATAAATAGGATCTCCCGATCACCAAAGACGCGATGCAAAAAAAAAAAAAAAAAAAAAATGATGTCGCTTTCGGGCCGTACTTGAAATTAAAATATACCTTCTTGATCTTCTTCCTAGAATTCAAGGTTAGCATCTCTTCTGTTTAAAGATGGTATAATGATATCGTGGGGTTTCCGTTCGTGCCGAGCGTATATATAATGAAAATATATCACACACTCCTATAAGGATATTGGAGACAAACCGTAATAATCAAATATATTCGGACACTACATTAAGCAGAAAAGAGCTACAATAATATCACGAGGTTTCCATTTATGCTAAACGTCCACAAAATGGCCAGCAGCAATATATTACATATGAAATATGCCGCTGTGGAATTTCCATAGATCCCGCTAGTTTACAAAATTCCTGTTTCATTGGATACTAATGCTATGGGTGTGCAGTACAGTAATTATCTATCACGTTTTGTAATAGTAACACTTACAAATTGTTTTAAAAAGGTGAGCGGCTAATTATTTAATTTACAGCAAACAGCGCATATCTATGCAGAGTGCGGAACACTTTCTTACAAGAAAGTGGGGTGTCTCTGGCGTTATGCCCTTTTCACTATAAAATCAATCTGTTTATTGATTTTCTGGTTCGTCAGTTTTTTTTTTTGTTTTTTTTTTGTTCTGTGCAACGTTGGTACATTAGCAAGGAAACTGATGTAATTCGATTTAATTCGTATCAGAGATTCCGACCAAAATGACACCATCTATATATATATAAAAGCGAAAATGTATGTATGTATGTTTGTGTGTATGTTTAGATGTCTGCTAAAAACTTTCGACAGACGCGACGAAAATTCACAAACTCGGTATCACATCGAAGCTCCATCCTTTGCTCGAAAAATATCGGAAAATTGGCCAAAAACGTTAACTTTTTCACCCCGAAATCGACAATTTTCGACAGGGGGGGGGTCAATAAAAACGGTCCTCTCGTGATAATGACCGATTCTACGCATGCGTCAGATGACGTCGTGGCCTGATTTACTTTAAATAGTTGAAAATCCGAACAAATTTCGTGAACGTCGCCTTAGCTTAGTTGGTTAAGACCTTGGTTCATTATGTAAACTTTTTGGGTTCGAATCGTGGTGTGAGATGTATTTTTTTTGTTTTTTTTTTTCGATTTTTTAAATTTTAATATCGAAACAGGCTTATTTGTGCCATTTTTCACGTGTTCGTTTTTCTGTTTTCATCGTTTGTTTGCCTTACGTTAGTTTTTTTTTGTGTTTTTTGCCCGCTTAGTGTTAACGTTATTTTCTTTTTTTTACTTCGCTTATAACAAACAAACCTACGTCGTCGTCGTAACGCTCAACGACTTCCGGCCGCGCACCTGTCAATTTGGTTCTTAAATAAATTCAAACATCTTTCACTAACTTATTCTGGCTGGCCGATTTTATTTTCAAACTTCGCCTCAGGGCTTCGGGTTCGACCCCCCCCCCCCGGGTTCTTTTTTATTTAACACCAAACACACCTCCAAACACCCGGGCATTGCCGGGTACCCCTCCCCGCTAGTGTTAAGGAAAGCAAAAAGTGTTTTGATGAATAGAGAGAGTTGCTTCCCTTTATTTACTCCATTTGTTACCCTTTTTTGTAGAGTTACGTGAGGTCATAGAAAGCAGGTGACTGATGTAATACGGAAGCAATCAGGACTAATTCTGTTCATAGTTTCGTATCTCGTTGTGCTGGCCAGAAGATTGCTTTGGGTACAATGACCAGGACAATCGCCCAGTATGGACAGAAAGAAACTGCAACCTACTGTCTGTACAACTGCAAATAAAGATGTGGCAATACGTCCAAACACTTTCGAGAAACGGCATGAATAGGTTTCTGAAAGATGAGCAACAGTGAATTCATGAATGACTCGAGGAGGAGAGGTAGATAGAGTCATAGTCGTCAATGCCTATACAAGGCAGGACACAACTTTAATGAATGAATAGAGGACGCAAAATCTTCTTTTTTTAAAAACATTTTGCCATGTAAAGTAACAATAATCCCGATTAACACGCAGTAGTGTCAGCTATTATATTATATATAGAAATTGATTGGTTGTTTTGTCTTTCAGTATATCAACCCTTTAGGGTGATTTAACGCTGAATCCAGATTTTATGCTTCAAGCTCTTTATATCTTCAAATATTTATTCATGATGTTTGGTTTGGTTGTTTTGTAGAGGAAAATTGTTGATTTTGCTTTGTTTTGGCTTTGCAGAACATGATTGAGTTTTGCAAAGAGAAAGAAAAAAGCAATAACATCAATGTTTAGTGCGTTTACGGCCAGAAAGCCAGTATCTTCAGACATTTTATGATAAGCGAGCCGTGCGCTTGACGGCCTTCCATCAGTTAGACAAATTATTTCATTACGTCACACCATCATTCTTCCCTGGAAAGGCAGTTTCATGTCAATAATGAATTTGAATTTCTCCAGGGTCTGATTCATTTCATATGCTCAAATCTTGCAACCAATTTCTACAAGTCGAAACAAGATAAATAAAAAAGACCTTGACTTGTACTTAAGACCCGATTCAAAGCAGAGAATGAAGGTTATAACTGTGGATTTACGAAGTGCCTTCAATAAGTTTCTAGACATTTTTTTCAGGCATTTAAAATTGTCATAGACTCTTTAAAATTTAGTTATTGCTATATATGTAACTAGCAGTTCATCCCGGCTTTGCTCGGGGCCTACGTATTGTTCATAACTTTATGTGCATATGTATATATATGTTTAAAAGTTCAACTCATATCCAGGTAACCTACATCTAAAATTTCAAGTGTTTAGATCCAAATTTGGCGGAGGAGTTTGGTAGAGTCTGCAAAGGTCAACTCTGTAAACTTTGACCTCTTGGCAGCCAAATTTTCGCCCCAAAAATGATTTAAAAGCTTGCTGCATGTCTGAATACCCTTTATGTAAAATTTCAAATAGTTAGACTCAAAATTGGCTGAATAGTTTGCTAGAGACCGCAAAGGTCAAACCTTTTTAACGTTAACCCTTTGGCAGTCAATTTTTCGGCCACAAACCGCTTAAAAAGCTTGCCCTATGTCTGAATACACTTTATGTAAAATTTCAAATGCTTAGACCAAAAATTGGCTGAGTAATTTGGTAGAAACCGCACAGGTCAATTTTTTTTAATTTTAACCCCTTGACAGCCAAATTTCTGGCCGAAAACCGATTAAAAAGATTTTCCCAAATATCTATACCCCTTTTGTCAAATCTCTTATGTCGACAGAAAATTGACAGAGTAGTTTGGTAGAGAAATGTACACACACAGATACACACACACAAACACACAGACAATTTCACTTTTATAAATACATAGACAGATGAAATGACTCATTCAGGCATAATCTACATGGATCATTTAAGTCTCTACATGTACTTGCTTGTCTTACTATTTTTCATTCAACTATCGGCGAACGTCCACTTTCTTTGAGTTCCCAGTATTGGTTTGCTAGTGCTGTTTTCATTCGGTGTTTTTTTGTTATTGAACGTACTTTTATGGTCATAATATCTGGTTTTGAAATCTTAGGAGGTTACACCGTAATATTTCCTGTTATTCTGGTTTTCTTTGGCAAATCTTGTAGCCTAATAAACTATGATTTTGGTTTGACATTTATTTTGAAGTGGGCAGAGTTTTCAGGATGTACAGTTTCATTTATCTTGTTCATTATTAGTATTTTTATTTTCATTTCTTTTAGGGTTGTGGTTGTTTGTGTTTAGTTTATTACTATTTCTAATAGTTACATTATTATTATTATTATCATTATTATTATTATTATTATTATTATTATTATTTCTAATAGTTACATTTTTGTCTTTTGTGTTAGTTTTATTTTTGTCATGTTGTTCACTTTTTATTGTTTATTTTGTTGTTATTGCTGTCATTGCTCTTATTTAATATTTCGTTATTATGTGTTTTAATTATCATGCCCAATTTTCGCAGCAGCTGTAGGATAACTTTAGGTTATTTTATTGAAATTTTGTGTAAGTGCCCGACTATTGACTGATTAGAATCGGCGCGGATACAACTAAGATGTTTGGCTTACTAACAAATTCAATACCATGTGTTTATATAAAAATACATGATAATCACAACTCTTTGCATAAGCCTGATGAATTCTCACGAGGATGAAACACGGAATATTCTGTGTAACTTAATTTCTATATATATTTTATAACTTACTTTATATATATATATATATATATATATATATATATATATATATATATATATATATATATATATATATATTTCAGAATAATGTAATGCAATAGATCTACTGGTATGGAAATCCAGTGATTATCAGTCTTACAAAATATTATTGACTCTAATCCCTTCCCTCCCTATATATATATATATATATATATATATATAATGAACTCATTTTTCCCTCTGATTTTAACCTTAATAGGATTAAAAATCAAGACATTTCATGCAAATGTAATATGTACAAATTGCAGCACAATCTCTGAGGTTATAGGCACATTACCCCTCGACTTCCTCGAAAATCGTAGATTCCTATATTTTTTCTGCTGAGAGTTCCTTGCCAAAATCGGTTAAAATCACTGGAAGTAGTAAAATCTTTTCTCTCTAATTAATTCCTCCTTCCCCGCCACCCATTTACACCGTTGCATGATCGTTCACAAGGGACACTTACGAACGAACGCCGGTTTCGGTTTTCTGTACTATGTAGTTGCTTAAAGAAACTGGAATGGAATTTCACCGTGCCTTTCCGTTCTATGCTTCCTATTGCGTGAAACGCACCACAGAATTAACCGACATTCACACAAACATGAATTCTATCCCATGCTTACTTTTACGTTGCTTAATTACCATTTCCCCCCAACATTTATACACAAAAAAGGTATTCTTTCCATATTTTCTTTTTTTATATAAAATAAACATATAATACATCATTTCCGTTTTATTTCGTTTTGTAGTTGCTTAAAAACGGGAATGGAATTTTAACGTTCCTTTTCGTTCTATGCATTCTGCTGTGTGGAACGCACCATGGACTTAACCGACACAAAGGGTTATTTATGCCATTTTTCTTTTTCTTTTTTTTTTTTTTTGCTTTTCGCTGTGTTTCTTTGTTTTTGTTTTTTCGACCACGTTCATCATTTTTCCCCTATTTTTGCCTTTTGTTCTTCCGATTTCTTTTTTAAAGAAGTTTTACGTTTGTTCGGTGTTTTTTTTTTTTCGTTTTCCAGATTTTTTTAGGAAGTTTAACATCGTTTTTATTATTATTATTATTATTATTATTATTATTATTATTATTATTATTATTATTATTATCATTGAAACAGGGTTATTACTTCACTTAAACACCCGGCAAACACCGGGTACCCCCGCTAGTATTTTATAAAGACAATCCCAGCTAAATAATAATTGCTCCATATACCAGATAGTGCTAATAAATCATAATTTAGTAATTGAAATTTTATGATGTGAAATGGTTAAATTTCAATTCTAGAATTTTTATTACATGCAAGACAAAGATTACATTTCAATAAGTATATCTCCTTAACCTATAGGTTTTCAATGTTTACCCATAGGTTTTTCGATGTGTGTAAACATCGAAAACCTTTAGGCTGAGGAGATTCCGGCGAAATAGAGAAACAAAAAGGAACAAACAACGTTTCGTCTTTATTTCGAGACTTCCCCTGGAAGAATGAAATTAAGAAAACAAAAACACCAGTACAAACATTCGAAAATTTTCTTGTGAAATGTGTGACAATGTTCCATTTTAGAATTGGAAAAAGACGTTGAATCTTCAAGGGAAGAGGGAGGTTGCGTTGTGAAAGGAGGGAAAGTTTTAATATATAGTCATAAATGTGACGCAGTTAATATTCTATCTGGAGGAAAAATATGTCCGTTAAAATTCAAATATAGGTGTGTAAATGTAATGAAATAAGGGTGTTTTTGTTAGGTAATTTATTGATTAAGATTATATGTATAAATTACTAGCAGTTCGGCCTGGCTTTGCTTGGGCCCTACCCCTGTTTATAGCTTTATGTGCATATTAAAAAGTTTGACTCATATCCAGGTAACTTACATCTAAAATTTAATATCAACGTAACCTACATCTAAAATTTCAAGTGCTTCAACCCAAAATTGACAGAGGAGTTGTGTAGAGTCTGAAAAGGTCAACTATTTCAACTTTGACCCTGAATACCTTTTATGTAAAATTTCAAATAGTTAGACCCAAAATTTGCTGAATAGTTTGCTAGAGACCGCAAAGATAATATCTTTAGAACTTTGACCACTTGGCAGCCAAATTTTCGCCCAAAACCGATTAAAAAGCTTGCCCTATGTCTGAATACACTTTATGTAAAATTTCAAATGTTTAGACCAAAAATTGGCTCAGTAATTTGGTAGTGACCACAGAGGTCAATTTTTTAAATTTTGACCCCAATTTTGACCTCTTAACATTTATTGTTTTGGGGTCAAATCAAATTAAAATGTTTGATCCGTGTCCAAGTAACCTACATCTAAAACTTCAAGTGCTTAGACCCAAACTTTGCGGAGGAGTTTGGTAGAGTTTTTAAAAGTCAAATTGTTGAACTTTAACCCTTTGACAGTGAAATTTCTGGCCGAAAACTCATTAAAAAGATTTTCCCAAATCTCAATACCTCTTATGTCAAATCTCGAGTCTGTCGACTGAAAATTGACAGAGTAGTTTGGTAAGGAAATGCACACACACACACACACACACACACACACACACACACACACACACACACACACACACACACACACACACACACACAATTGAACTTTTATAGATATATAGATTATAAGAGGTTTTCTATGTTGTGAGAGGGTTAACCTGTGTCTACAATTAAATTATGTTCTTTTAATAGAAGTTTAATTGTGCTTGAATTTGCGAACAGCGCTTATTCAAGAAGCCTCCGGCGCGGTTTATTTAAAATAAATGTAACTATTTTTGCCTTTTTGAAGTCAAAGGTATGATTATTCTACAATGAATGAGAGAATAATTCACTTAGAGAATATATATATATATATATATATATATATATATATATATATATATATATATATATATAATTATTACTATAATTATTTAGATATCTCAAGACACTAGTGTTTCAACTTTTCAGGAATCATCAGTACAGGGAGTCACGATTACTGCTATCTAATGGCATGCATTTCATTATCTGCGCTCTGTCAACATAGGTCGATTTAAACGTTTATATCATGAACATTTATAAAATTATACTTAATACTGAGCACTTCTGAAAAAAAAAATTGGTTTCAAGTTCATTTTATTAATAAATTGGAACTTTATATATATGTGTGTGTGTGTGTGTGTGTTTGTGTGTGTGTGTGTGCGCGCACACACACAGGCGCGCGCGCGTGTGTGTGTGCACGCGCGTGTGTGTGTGTAACAGAGCCGCTGACGCTTGGTTGGCAGACAACGCCATATGAAAATAACCAAGCCGGTTGCGCGATGTGATGTCACAGCAGAGATAATAAAAAAAGAAAAAAACTCAAGTTAAGAGAAGCACATATTCAAGACGTGTTCCAGACGTAGTGGATTTGAGATGTGTTCAAAACGTGAGAGAGCGGGAAAGTACATGTTTGAGACATGAAATAGCGGGAAAGGACGTGTTTGAGACACGAAATAGCGGGAAAGGACGTGTGTTTGAGATACAAAATAACGGGAAAGGACGTGTTTGAGACACGAAATAGCGGGAAAGGATGTGTTTGAGACACGAAATAGCGGGAAAGGACGTGTTCAAAACACACGTGTTTGGAGAAGTGAGAGTCAAGCTTAAAGATGTGTGGGTGGCGTCAGAGCCAAGACAAGAAGTCACACCCGGTCGGAAAACGAGAAATAAACTGTTTAAATATTTATAAAAAAAAATGCGCTGTTAGAAATCTATAATATAAAGCTGAACGTCTGTCTGTGTGTCTGGTCACGAATAGGCTCCTATATGGTTAACTATTATAGAAAACTGATCACATATAATGATAGAAGATGTATCGAGACACAGGAATGGGTATATTTGATCTGGCATAAATGATGATTCATTAAAATTGTGGGGTCTGCATACGCGCCTGGTCCACAAAGTATGGAAATAAAAAATTAAAAAAAAAAAAAAAAACGTTTAAAAGTGTTTTTGATATAGATGTACATAATACTTTGATAAGTATGTTTTAACTTCAATAGCGATGGTATAATAAAATTGTGAGGTCTGAGTTCGCGCCTTGCCTCCATAGAATAGAAATAGGTACAAACTTTAATAAAGACTTTTCATATCTATCTGCGTAAGTATACTTTGATAATTATGTTTCAGTTTGAAGAAATATGGTATAATAAAATTATGGGGCGTTTGTTCATGCCTGACCTCCATAGAATGGAAATATGCCACAAAGGTTTTTTTAATATAGATCCACAGAATATTGTGATAAGCGTTTCAGTGTGAACAGGTATGGTATAATAAATTATGGGGTTTATCTATTTTATTTTTACTTTCATCCTATTTTGCTATGGTTTTGATACCCCCAAATTCGAAGCTATCACTTTACAACCCTTCCTTTTCATAACCTATCATACTTTCATAAATCAGAATCCATTTTCTGTAGGCTGTTTTTGAACCCAGTCAACGACGGGTACTTTTGCTAGTACTAGATACAAAGGAATTTGTTAAAAAAAAAAAAAGAAAATGTGTAATTTTATCTTTCTTATATTTTTCATACAATGTTCGCAATGTGTGAAGTACGTTAAAATGTAATGACGCTTTTTAAAACCTGTGTGCAACGTTACGTGTGTGTGTGTGTGTGTGTGTGTGTGTGTGTGTGTGTGTGTGTGTGTGTGTGTGTGTGCTCGTGCGCGCGCAATGGCTATACAAAAGAATCGGAATAACAATCTATAAAATTGTCTGGCTTTCTTGTTTGCTTGCATTTTGTTTTCGCCGATCGGACGATTCCAGCTTTTAAAAAACGGCATGCAGGTGAACACGAACACACACACACACACACACACACACACACACACACACACACACACACACACACACACACACACACACACACACACACGCACGCACGCACGCACGCACGCACGCACGCACGCACGCACGCACGCACATTCCATAAGGTTATTCCATGTTTTAAAAAAGAATATATATATATATATATATATATATATATATATATATATATATATATATATATATATATATATATTTCACGACGTGAAAATAATCTTAAAAAAATAATATAGCATTCGAGAAAAACAGAAATGTGTTCAAATGTCTTGCGTAGCGCATAGTGGACGGACTTTGTCAATAGTGCCCACGAACTTAATACTCGAATGTTAATCGACCTATATTTTTAATCGACTTTTCATCGACTTTATATATTTTAACTTACCATCACCTAACGTGGTTTAATGTATATTTTACTTTTCACTTTTTATTTTCCATTTTTCTCTCCTTCTCACTTTTACTTCCTCAACGCCTTAAGATGATTCGTGGACGAATCGAAAGCGCTCGTCACAGTAACAATCATGGAGCCTTCATTTATATTTTCGATTTTGATTTAAAAAATATTATACGGAAAATCGAAAAACTATTAAAAAAAAACAGAAGAATTATAGAGCATAGTAATTTCGTTGCATTTAATAATGTTTGCTTGAATGAAAAATATACTGCTTAAATATATATATATATATATATATATATGCATATGCATATATGCGCAGGGTACGGAATGAGGGTTGAGAGTTGCATGTTTTGGTTTCGATTCTAGCTGATGGTACCCAAGTCATATATATATATATATATATATATATATATATATATATATATATATATATATATGGTTTTAGTTTTGACCTCGCTACTATATGTTAGGTTCACTATAATACTTGATACAGAATCGTCTCTATATTAATAAATATGTAATCTGCATGAATTAAACTAACATATTTAAACGTATCTTACGATCGGGCAACGCCGGGAGGCCATCTAGTTATAGTATGAATTTCAGCGCACAAAAAGGTCTTTAGTAATATTGACAATTCTGAAAAGAATGTATTATCAATATAAAATTGATAATTAAGCAAAAAAAAAAAAAAAAAAAAGTCTTGTTTTGGGGATTGGTAATTAAAAACGAAAGTGAAGAGGTTAATTACATTTCTCGATGATCATTGCCAACGGTTTCAACAATCCAGAAAACAATATATCGATTTTATTGAATTAAAAAAAAAACAAATAAAATAAAAAAAAAAAAAAAAAAACCCCCCCCCCCCCCCCCAAATAAACGATTTTGTTTTTAATGACATATATCCTTTTATTGAATTACCTTTGGAAAAAAAAAAGCACATAAATATTTCCTTGCAAGAAATTAATTAAAAAAAAAAAAAGGCAAAAAATAATAAAAAGATAAAAAGAAGTTGGGTTGGGATGAGGATTTGGGTTCAGTTAGTGAAACAAAACAAAATAGTCCCAGAAATGACAGCGACAATTAACGTCATACCCTCTCGGCGCATTCTGACAGAAATACACCTGGCGCCACCATCAAGTGCAAACACCTTGTCGCCATGCAATGAATTAATTATTTGGTTTCTTAAGAAAGTTGAATGTCCTCTGCGGGGGCTGGGGAAGGGAACCAGATGGGTGGGGAGGATGTTAATTTACGAGTAGACTTCACCACCCTTTTCCGCATGCTAACGAACTTCCATCATCAACGCTCTGACTCATATCTGGCCCCTATTGAAATGAATGGCTCTCGCATCGAGGACGCTCCATATTTAGACCCGCTTCTTGTTCTGACCTTCACTCCTGATCTAAAATGGAGCACATACAGCAACTCGGTTGGCAAGATGAATTTTAAAAAAATGGTCGGATCATTTTATCATTCCAGTAGATATCTCACTGTTGATCCAATTCTCTACCTGTATAAGAGTCAAGTACGTCCAAGGATGGAGTACTGTTGCCATATCTGGACAGGAGCAGCTCGGCACTTCGTATCCTGCCTTGATAGAGTTCAAAACAGACTTCGTAATCTAGTAGGCGATGCCCTTTTCTCTTCTCTGCAACCTCTTCCCCACAGAAGAGACGTTGCGAGCCTGGTTCTGCTCTATCGCTATTTCATGGCAAGTGTTCGACTATATAGTGATCTTTCTGTCAAACATTGTGTAGTATTGGGAATCCCAACTTAATTGCTATATAGGTAGTTTTATAAATAGAAAGTTATATAGCATATTTTAATTTCCCATCAGCGAGTTTAGCGGGGTCAGAAAAGGTTAGGTTTGACAGGTATCAACCTAGAGAGAATGCACTGGAAATTAGGGATGACATGGGAATTGTGGTCGAGTCCTTCCGGTTAACGACCATATGGGCTGGAGTTGGTTTTAGGCAGCAGAGGAATGCAGATCGGAGATCCGGCTCTCCACAACCAGGGTTCGAGATGATAGGCTTGCCTTTAATAAAAGATTGAAGCTTCAAATCCATCTTGTTGTTATCGATGCATCTGTCTGCAGTGACCACTTCCCAACGAGATGGCAGCCCAGCGACCAGAAGATATCATCCGCTGTCAAGGCAATCAGGTATGTACGCATTATACATAGCACATACATGTCTCGAAGACTTTCAAGGCAAGAAACGGGGTAAGGATAAGAACACACACACACACACACACATAACAGTGAACTGCACGTAAGATACGTAAGAGCACACACACACACACACACACACACACACACACACTCGTATATGAAAGAACAGTGATAAACACACAGACCCGTAAAAGTAAAAGCAATCGTAAAAAGATAGTAACAAGAAAACGTAAAAGAGAAACGTTTATAAATAAATAAATAATAAATAAATAAATAATAAATAAATAAATAAATAATAAATAAACAGGACAGAAAGATTTACGGTAACACTTGGAATCTGCATGAAATTTCCAACGGAACCTTTTATTTAATCCATGGGTTAGCGTGCTCTCGTTCCGTCAAGGACTCGTGAAACAGTGGATAAAGTACTTGGTAAAATTCAGTTGTAAGTTACACTTCTGGAGGTTGAAGGTTCAATCCTTAGTGCAGGCGACACTCAAATTACAGTTGCAAATTACTTAGGACTTAGCTGACGAAATTCCATACAAATTCATGGGTTCGACAGAAAGATTCTAGAGTTTGACAAAATACACCTGAAGAAGGTCGGTTACATCGACCGAAATGTTGTACAAATAACATTCAAGATGAAAACAATAGTCTGAAGAATCCAAATAATATGAATAATCCATCGTCATCTAAAAAATTGTTGGAATTTATTTTGAACAATTTTATTATTTACTCTTTTGTACATGTGTTGTATTTATCTAAATATTAATTTTTTTGTCCGACGTCCGGTGCCACCACAAACATTAATTTATGAGAAACGAATGATCTCCCATTTATAGTGACTCTTTATCAGTTATAAATCATTAAAATCATTTCCTCTCGAAAAATTTTCTAAACAAAAGAAAAACGAAACATGGCTTTCTGTTTACGGTTTCAAATTGGCTATTTTATTTTATAATTTAAAAAAAGAAAGTCATGTGTCTGTAAGTTGTTTTTTTTTTTTTTTTTTTTAATTATTATTATAGATTCATTTTTAAATTAAAAATAAAATGTGCAATTAAATTGACATCTGTTCCTTTATAATTTATATTAAAAATTATTCAGGAAAAAAAAAACAAAACAAAACAATGTATTGTGCGTTGAATTTTCATTAAAAAGAATTTAAAAATTTTTTAAATTCATTCTTTTTGGTTCTAAGAGGTTAAAAAAATTACTAAAAATTGTTTTAATTTTGTCGTTATTTGTTTTATTTAATTTTTTATACATGTTATTTATAATGTGTTTTAAAAATTTTCAACTACCGTGAAATTTCCACGAATTCTGCTTTGATTTTTAGCTATTTCATTGTTTCATATTTTGATTTTTGTTCAGAACTGCTTGTAAAGGGAGATAATTCTTGATGCTATTTCCATGGTACTGACGTCAGACATTCAAGTGCCAAATTTATCTTCTTTACATCGAAAGGAGAGTAATCGAATTTTTAGCCAATTCCAGAACTAAGAAAATTTGCACATTGATTTTCTGGGCATGTCGATTCCTTATTCACAGGCATCTGAAACTAACCTGCAAGATTCAACAATTTCTGTTGGCCACATAAAGAATTTGATTTGAAAATTAATATGTCTACGGGCTAAGAATAATTTGACATTGAAATGTCAGATTGTTGTTGCTGCAGCATTTAACGATTTTTTTCCAGACGAAAGATATCTGACTGTATCTTCAATCACTTTCAAGGAATCTTCGCAGTATAATCTCGTTAGATCATGAAAGATAAGCAATGTTGAGCCTGGTCAGTGCCAGATGGGTGACCATTTGGAAATATCAGGCGCTGTATATAGGAGGACATCGATACCTTCCTGCAAGAACAGCAAAATCATAATATCGTCGTCTATCCTGACTGAGATATACGTGCGACATCGCTTATGAATTTAATATTTCCTTGACACTTCCTTATCCAGAGGAAGGAAGGCAGTTCAACCTGCCTAGAATGAATGTTGCTCCACCAAAAGTTGTCAAATACAATTTCTTTCTTTCAACACTGAATAGAAAAAGGCCAGCATGTTAGTTTCATGCAACAAACGACTTCTTCTTCTTCTTTCTGAGCTCAGACCAATCTTTAAACTAGAGGATTTTGAGACTTATATTAAAAAAACATGTTATTATTTTGTTCTAGCTGGGGGGTGAAGAATCCTACCGGATGCTTGACATTCACCTGTTATCTCATACATTCTATCTGAGAGGTCTTTTTTTTAAGATTCTAACCATTCCTTTAAGAGCAATTGTTTGAATCTCTCTCTTGCACTTGGTTCACCAGGTATATTTGCCAAGTAGTTTTTTTTTAATTCTTTTTCATGAGTTCAGTTGCTGCTAGCTTAGATAAATACTTTTGCAGTTTTAACAAAAGAGCTACAATAATATCAGAGCATCTCCATTTACACTGAACATCTACAGAATGACAACATAAATATATTACATATGAATGAGCCCCCTGTGGAATTTCAACAAATCCCCCTAGTTCCAATAGCTTTCTTATCATGATCAATGATTTTGTCAGATATCTTTTACATTCTTAATCATTCAATTATCCATGCTTAAAGGATTCTGCTTTAGGTTTTCTTATAGTCAATCCATGCCATGGCTATGTTTTTTTTTTATTTTGCTTTTTACCTCCTTCAGAATCTTTAGATCTATGTATAACAGGCCATGTATCTTTTTGTTTTTCAAGCAAGTTGTCAAGGAAATTGTAGATCTGTTCTTTCTGTTGTGTTATTTTCCACATAGTTGATAAACAGGTTATTGGTCTGTAGTTACATGGGGTCGTTTCCTTTCTGGGGTGTTTCTGCATTAGCGTAGTTCTTCTTTTGGTCATCCATTCTTGTATATTTGTTTTGCGATTATTATTATTATTATTATTATTATTATTATTATTATTATTATTATTATTTGTACTCACTAGGAGTGATTACTCACTGACAACAACCGGTAGTGTTCCCTGGAGTTTGAGTGACAGCAAATCTTCCTAGGTTTCCAGTACTGTACATCTCTTTTAATAAACTTTGCAAATGATATTGCATTATTGCAACAGGTACTTACCATTAATCTTCACTAGAATTTGGATGGCAATAATCCTCTCTAAGATCCCAGTCATCTTTGCACTCATCGATTGGAGATCTGCTTAATGCTTTCACTCTTTGATCTTTCCATCCTCCTTGACTGTTCACAACTATTTGGATGTGGGAATTTTCTTGATTCCATATGGTGTTCCTTCCATCTGTTTGCTTTACTTCTGTTGCAATTTTCATTGAAAGTGAATGGTTAATGAATTTAAATTAGAAAATTTGAAAACCTGAAAATGTTGAGAAATGATAAAATCATTTTTTTTATTTAATTTTTTTTTTCGCCAATAACATGGCTTTATCGAGGAGCTGTCAAAGTTTTTTCTTCTTCTTCTTCTTCTTCTTCTTCTTCTTCTTCTTCTTCTTCATAATGATGTAATGAGGAGTAAAACTCAATCGGACTGACATCTCCTTGATAAAGCCATGTTATTGGCGAAAATTCGGAATTTAATAACAACACCAAAAAAAAAAAAAAAAAAGAAAATGAAATTAAAAAAATGATAATCATTTCTCAATATTTTCATTAAAAAATGTTTTCTAAAGTGTGTGATTTTACATTGCTTGAATTTCGCGCTTAAACCGAGCGACAACACACGGATTTGAACAGTTACCAAAACAGGACATATTTTCTCTTCGGGAGGCTATGACTCCTCATTACACCATTATGATGATGAAGAAGAAGAAGAAGAAGAAGAAGAAGAAGAAGAAGAAGAAGAAGAAGAAGAAGAAGAAGAAGAAAAAAAAACTCAATCGGACTGACATCTCCTTGATAAAGCCATGTTATTGGCGAAAATTCGGAATTTAATAACAACACACCAAATTCGGAATTTAATAACAACACACCAAATTCGGAATTTGATAACAACACACCAAAAAAAAAAAAAAAAAAAATTAAATAAAAAAATGATTTTATCATTTCTCAATATTTTCAGTTTTTCAAATTTTCTTATTTAAATTCATTAAAAAAATGTTTTCTAAAGTGTGTGACTTTACATTGTTTGAATGGTTAGTGCTTGCAATTATGTAAGTTTCTGCATTCGAAGGTTTTCCTTGCCGTTTGCTATATAGTCTCAACCTTCCCCTAATGATTCTAATTTCTCCTAGCCTTTTTTCTCACTAGAAGTTATCAGTCGAGTCATACCAGTGATCAGTTATAGACAAGAACAGATGGTGTTCCCTGGAGTATGAATGACAGCAAATCTCCCCAGGTTCTTAATACTCTCCACTTCTTTTGACAACTGTTGCAAATCACTTTACACTCTTGCAGCCACTTATTCTGGTTGGAGATGAATTCGCCTTTGCGATCTATATCTTTACCGCAACTCATTTCGTTGCATATTATTGAATCTAATTATCTGCTAATGAACCTTTATTTCTGCGTTTACCTCCCTTTGTAAAATGGACGCCTTTCGGATGCATAAACAATGAAAGCTAAATAACTCTTTGGGGCTAATTCATTAAGAATGGCCGTTAATTGCAAGTCCGTTCACACAATAAAGTGTAAGTAAATGCCGTTTGATATCTAATAGAAAAGAAAGCATTTCCTTTCGGCAAGGTCGGGTGTCTTATTACTCATTTTCTTGGCGTTAATGCAGAGACTGGCCATTAATTTGGCATCCAGGGGGCGTTGATCATTTGTCAGCAGATGTGACAAAGATTGCTTCCAGTCGCCATCGCTGTTCTGAGATTGCCGTTTTCAGCATTTCCATGACAACACGAAAGCCTCGTTTGTGACCCTAGCAAACAAAGAAACAAAAAGAACATGCGATATTCTTGGCATGACTTTCCTCCATTTGCATTTTCCTTCAACTGCGAATGTTGCATATTTTATTATTTCTACTAACAAAAATATGCGACCACCACTTGCATATCTTTGCTAGGATATCACCCCCCCCCCAAAAAAAAAGAGGAAGCAATCCATGGGAGGAACATATAGTGCACTACACTTCAACCCTCAAAAAAGGGAAGAGATAGCACCTGGGAGAATAATATTATGACGATCGAATGAAGGAGGTAATGCCTAGGAGGTTGATATCATGACAACAGAACAGATATTACACTGCCCCTCCCCTAAATCGAGCATTGAAAGATAGTAGGTTAGTATTAAATAGTATACTAAACTGAAGTCAGCGTTAAAGGGTAGTTCAATAGTGAAAATAATAATAATAATATAGTTTTAGCTTCAGGCAAACAGATACCAAATCTCCGTTAATAATAAGGAAAGTAGAAAGTAGACGTCAGGTTTTTAATTTTAGATATTATTTATCCAGGGTAACGCCTATCAAAAAGAAACCAACTTTATGGATGTTTGTTTTGTCTTTTTAGACTTTTAGCTGGACCGACAAACACACAGACAACTGCCTTTTATATAATAGATCATTATCATAATTTAAGAATATTGGTCTCGGTATGGTCTTATGGCAGCAGTACAATCAATGAAAATAATAATATAGTTTTGGTTCCAGGCAAACAGATACCAAATCTCCCTTCTTAATAAAGAGAGTAGAAAGTACATCTTGGTTTTACTTTCGGCAGCCTCGTAACTCTCGCTTCCCCTTTTATGTTCTTTAGTTCTCATATTCCATGAACAATGTTTCTGACAAAGAAGGAAGAATTGCTGTTTTTAGAATAAGAATCTATTCCATCTAACACTTATCGTTGGCAAGCTTTTGACCTTGAAAAAGTATTTTTTTTTTTTAGCTTCTTACATCAAGTGGCTTCATGCCTTTTCTGGAGCGATTTTCATGAAATAAAAAAATAATAGATATGAGCATATAAAGTGTTAATTTTTTTCATGAACAGCGGATTATGGCAATTTCTGATTGGTGTTCACTACAACCGCACCTCCACTCCAACGAATGGGGGTAATTTCTTATTGTTTCTACTGATTGTCTTATTGTGCTCAATTCAACTGTTATAAAACCATGCTCAAAGTAATAGTATAGTTTCGGCTTCAGACAGAAAATTACCAACTTTTAGTTCCAGCAGAATCTCTATCTTTATCTCTACTATTATAGTCATGTGTGTGTGTGTGTGTGTGTGTGTGTGAGAGAGAGAGAGAGAGAGAGAGAGAGAGAGAGAGTTCCTCATAGGTTCCGAAACGGCTGAGCCTATCTTTTGTAAATATCACACAAAGGTAATTTATATGTCTGGCAGTGTTCTTAGATATGTTTTGTACAGAAATTAATCCGAAAAGTATCGAAAATCAAAAAAAAATCTGATCTTAAAAAAAAATAGTCTTTCTCTCTTATGGATAAAAAAGAAGAATTTTTACAGAGGAATATTTTATGTTACGACCAAGGAAAATAATAAAATCCAAGCAAGTCATTTTCTTTTTTTTTTTAATATATTTATTGTCATCTGGTGATATAGCTCTATGGTAGAGCATTCAACTACAGATCAAATGACCCCCTGTTCAAGCCCGAGTGTATCTCGCCATTTAATTTTAATTTTTTTCTTATTAATGAGTTCAATTTACAATAAAAGAAGAGGTACCATTTAAAATCATTGCAAATCATTTCTTCATTTGCATATTTTAAAACTAAACATTAACCAGAAGTGGTTTTTAACAAACAGATGAAATTTTATGAACAACATTATTATTTTTGTATTTTTTAATTGTTTTTTTTGCAAATTAGTCCATCAGGGAAATTATTCCTTGTAATATATAATAATCAATAGAGGATTGGTTCTATAATAATACATACGCAATCTGTATAAATTAAAACATCATGTTTAAGCATACTGTACGACCGGGCAATGCTGGATGACCAGCTAGTATGTCATAATGTTTTACTTGTGTAATGTAAATGTTCACTTTGCTAATAAACAGCCGATTGTGACAATTTTTATGTCAAGGAGGAGGTAATATCTGGGAGGATGGTCTCACTTACTATCCACCTTATCCTAACTGCTGACCAAGCAAAAAGTATCTCAGGCATATGTATGCAGTGTGATGATGTATGGAAACGAAACTTAATCAGTAGGAGTTGAAGATAATCGTTGCTTGGAGAGAAATAAAAGGGCATAATCAGGTTTGACACACCGGTTCCCGTCAGATCACTGAACTTAAGCAACGATGCACCTGGCCAGTACCTGATGAGTGACCATTTGGGACTTTTAGGTGCTGTATGTGCTCTCCGCTTATCTTGGCATTGTTTCTAGTCATCATGGATTTCTTCTTGCCACTGGACTCTTTTTTTTTGCGAATTAGTCCATCAGGGAAATTATTCCTTGTACGCAATCTGTATAAATTAAAACATCATGTTTAAGCGTACTGTACGACCGGGCAATGCTGGATGACCAGCTAGTATGTCATAATGTTATTACTTGTGTAATGTAAATGTTGACTTTGCTAATAAACAGCCGATAACAGTGTTGATTCAGGAGAAGTGTGGTTGGAGATTGAGCAACCCTTGCTTCAAAATTACACATGCAGCTGCCCCTATTCAGGGTATCCTTTGTCTTTCGAGACTGAACGGAGGCATCGATAAGGGTCATATATATAAGTGAAGTGACCTTGATATCTAATTTGCATATGTGTTCACGATGTGTACGATCGCTTTATAATCACGTTGACATACCGGTTCCCACTGGATCACTGAACTTAAGCAACGATGCACCTGGCCAGTACCAGATGAGTGACCGTTTGGGACTTCCAGGTGCTGTATGTGCTCTCTGCTTATCTCAGCATTGTTTCCAACCGTCCTGAACTTGTCCTTGCCACTGGACTCAAACAGTGTCGATTCAGGAGAGGTGTGGTTGGGAATTGAGCAGTCTCTGCCACACAATTACGTGCGCAACTGCCCTTAAAGGTGGTATCCTTTATCTTTCGAAACTGAACGGAAGCATCGATCGCTATATGCAAATTAGCTGGAAAGGTAGCATCACTTTTTTTCATAGATTAAGAGAGGGTGAAAGAAATACACAAACAGCTTAATGAGCGATGGATGACTTTTTAGTTAATTACAAATTACAACTAATTAGAAAAAAAAACAGATCATGTTTGTAATATGCAGGGAAGCAACCCTGGAGTAATGTGTTCCATAGACAGGAATTTTTGAAAGGAAATTTTGTCCAAGGAAAACTCCATCTGAAGCTAAGCAAACGGATGAAAAAAATAACAGTTCTTTTCATGGTAGCATGATGAGTTCTTATTGAAAGCATAAAAGAGAAGAGACCTATTATTTTGTTATCTGATTTGCATGTGCGCTCACGGTATGTACGAACACATTATGCGAGTTAGCTGAAAAGACAGAGTTACTCTTTTTCATAAACTGGGAGAGGGTGAGAGAAATAGATATATAGCTAAGTGAGAAATAGATGACTTATTCAGTTAATTACAAAATTACGGTTAATAAGAAGAATTAAATGAAATTTTTGTTTCAAATATAACTCAATCCTAAAACTAAGAAATATTTTAGTAACTATTTCGTGTTATTACAATAGAGTTTACGCCGTTGATTTACGTCCACATTTTATTACGACCAAAAGTCGTAAATCAATTTGGACGTAAATCGGCCAATGCTGAATTCTCATAAGAATATATTTTTTTTCAATTTTCTTTCTTTAAAGATTGTAATGCTGGGTATGGGGCAACCAAACCAGCTGCCGACATTGCCCCGCTCTTTATTGAAACCAACCGAGAGCTCTTTTTAGTATTCTCACTGTTCCCTTAAGTGCAATTGCCTGGATCTCTTTTGTACTTGGTTCACCATGAATAATAGCTAGGTAGGACTTCAGGTTCATGAATAATAGCTAGGTAGGACTTCAGGTTTATAAGCTAGGTAGGACTTCAGGTTCATAAGCTTTGTGGCACTTATAATAACTGGCATGATTGAAATCTCCCTAAGATTCCAGTTTCTTTTCATATCATACATTAGATTGCGTAATCTTGTAGACTCTGTAATGATATTATAATCATTTTAATGTCATAATATATAAACATTTTCCTAACTCATTATTTTTTACTAGCATGATCTGTGGAAATTCCATGGAGTGACAAATATAAATAATCAACAAATATGTTGTGATAAAACTAATATTTTTCTGGATAGCACAAAAAATTACTTTTTGGGACAGAAAAAAAATAACACGCATCAAATATGAGTTTATTATTATTCCTATGAAAAGCATACATTATATTTGTTGTGGTGGCACCCACTCATTTACATATGTGGATAATATTACACATAAATAACAAGACTCAGTTAGTCTGAGTGTGTGTTAACCAGAAGCCACTGAAGGCCGAGCCGAGAGCAGATATGTTCTCCAGCCAAGACTCTCTTACCTGACAACCATTATGTAAATATACTGTAAATATATTTTTCCTAATACACTTCTTATTGATCTACCTTTGTTTGTTGAGTCTTCATTTGTATTGCCTTATACGTTATTTGGTTCAACTTGCAAGCATAACAGTTGGCGATGAGGATGAGATGCCATGAACATCATATATGAATCCTTTAATTTGGAACCGCCTCAATATACACCTGAGCCCCGAAGATCAGGTAGAAAAAGAAAGTTTAATGAACCATTAATGTTAAATCCCAAGAGAAAAAGATATTGAAATCTGTGTGACTTCAAATCTTGGGAGGAGGGTGTTGTGGTGGCACTCACTCATTTACATATGTGGAATATTACACATAAATAACAAGACTCGGTTAGTCTGAGTGTGTGTTAACCAGAAGACACCGAAGGCCGAGCCGAGAGCAGATATGTTCTCCAGCCAAGACTCTCTTACCTGACAACCATTATGTAAATATACTGTAAATATACTTTTCCTAATACACTTCTTATGGATCTACCTTTGTTTGTTGAGTCTTCATTTGTATTGCCTTATACGTTATTTGGGTCAACCTGCAAACATAACAGTATTTTAGATATAAAACTGGCCCAAATAAGATAACTTAATAAGTACTAATAAATATGTAGAAAGTAATATTGTGCTACATAGTTCAATATAAATAATAAAATCACATTGTAAAAGACAATCTTCAATTTACTCCTTCAGTCCAACACCTCTTAGCAAACAATGATCTCCTTTTTATCCCTGTTTCTTTCGAATGTTCCCATTTTTTACGTAACTTTTCACTGACTTCTTTCTTTGGTGAAAAACCATGGCACGTCAAAATTACTAGGAGTTCTTTTCTCACAACATTACAACAATAATCATATATTATTAGAATGATATTCGAAAACTAGGCTACATCAAATGGAGGTCATTCTCATATTTTTTCCAGGGTTGCCAGATTGTTTTTTATAAAGTCAAATTTCGCTAATTTGGCCCTTTTTTTTTAAGGCAATTTGGCCTACAAAAATTGTATTTGGTCTTCTTTTTTTTTAACGTACGTTTTAAGTAAGGATTGAACAAGCAGAATATTATATAGATATAATTTTATTATTATTTACTGTCCATTATCTGTATTGTATTTCTCCATTTCATGAATGGGTTCGGTATGTTGCTTTATAATCACTGTTTATCGTATTAGTGCAGAACATTTCATGGTTTGATGAATTCCTTCTGTGTTTCTCCAAATCGTTGACACGGTTGAATGAGACAACTGCATAACACGCACAATCGCAATGACATTCTTCGAACGATTTAATAACAGACATTTCTTTGTCCACGCCAATGGCCTTTCTTTACATCTAAGCAGATTGAGAAATTTTCTTGCGAATTTTCAAGAAAATTTCACAATAATAGATAAAAAAAAAAACAAAAAAAAACATCGAGGCTGAATATGTGAAGAAGTGGACAGGTGGGCGCGCTGATTGTAAAATATATGAATGATATATTTTTTTTAAATTCTGTCCAGGGGGTTAGACACAAAATCAGATAGGTTTTGAAAAGCCATCACACTAGGTGAAGTGCACTCAGGCTTTCAAAAAAATGCCTGAGAAACCCCGTCAGAATTCCCCCATTAAAGGCGTTTCAGCAATTAGCAATACACTAACTCCTCAGAGTGAAGTTAAAACCTGCAAAGGTAGGACTAAACTGAATCATGGTAGGGCACTGTCATAAATAATCTCACTCGCTACTTAATTAGCTGAAAAATGCGAGGCTCGCTGTTTGTTTGTAAATAAGCGGTTTGAGCACCATAAATGTGGTGGACGAATGTTAAAAATAGACATTTTTCGAGGTTATTTGCGGGCACCGCTCCCGTGGGTTGATGGGTAGAACAGCCGACTGTCTACACGATGGTTCTAGGTTCAATCCTCGGCTTGGGAAAGGTGTTAGTCTAGCGGCACTGATGAATTGCGATACAATGAAACTACTGTAAGTTGATGACTACAATATATATATATATATATATATATATATATATATATATATATATATATATATATATATATATATAAGGAAAAGAAATTAAGACTGTAAATTAAGATTTACAAGTTAATTTATTGTTTGACTGAATACTCCAAAACCAATTTTCAAAAAAAATCTTTATTTGGTGGAGTTTTAAAGAATGCTATTCTACTCCTCAAAGGAAAGATATTAGTATATTAATATTATAGCCGAGCTAACATTCGCTGGTTATAGCATAAAATGAAGCAGCATTTTATGACAGTTAGTCATAAATTGCAAAAGAAAATGTTCATGCTAATTAAAACATGTGAAAATAGGGGAAAAAAACAAACTGGGTATAGAAGTTCCAGAGTTCATGAAGACTCACTCGATGGTACATCTGCAGAAAATTTTTTTAGAAACAAATAGTCAGAAGTTCAAAGTCAGTAAAACACGCAAATGAGTTATAGCATGAAAAATAATCTGATTGGAAAAGTAATTGTAGAGCAAGAAACAATCTCGCTGGAAAAGAAATTCAATGTAGCTTAAAGGAATATAAAAATCCGCTTGCAGTTGCCGAGAATACCCCAAAAATTCGTATGATTAAAATTCAATCACTTTAATGGAACCAACTGATCTGCTTCCATTGTTGGTCAGACGTCAAATGGTAAGGGCAAACGTTATATTTGAAAATTAGGTTAATTCAAGTTAGAAGTGCAAATGTGTAGGCATTAACTCAGACAGTGGAAGTCGTCTAGACAGCAGGAGAGCTATGATGCAATGCATGCTAAAAGCATTACAAGGTCACACATCCGAACATTAATAAGGAAAGAAAACTAAATTTAATTTAAAAGTGAAAATACTGAAATTTTATTTGGTTTGGATTAATATAGTAATATATAAATATTAATATTTATATTAGATTGAAATTAAAGTTCAACGATTTGACTTTTGAAAACTCTACCAAACTTCTGCGCCAATTTTGAGTCTAAACACTCGAAATTTTAAATTTAGGTTACTTGGACATGGATCAAACTTTTAATAAACATTGCCTTGATTTATTTTGTATACTCGTCCTTAGTTGAGCGTTTCGATTCCATCCAATTATATTTGACAAAGAATATCCCCCTCTTTCTGCAAAAAGCATCCCCATCCCATCTAGAAAGGCATACATTCATAAATTTTTAAAGCCTTACACTCCTTCTTGAAAGATGTAAGATTGAAGGCTTACCATTACGATCTAAATTCAAAGAAAATTTTCAAAACCTATACGTCTACGACTGATCAATCTCACTCGGAATCCCAAAAACGTTCACTCATAATTAATTCCCATAGTAAGCAAAATAAGGTTGAAAGGAGAGCAGCTTAATTCTATAGCCTTAAATCAATTACACACTCCACACACAATCTCTACTTTGATGAATTTGCAAACTCTATGATAGATCTCGTTAAGAAGATCAATTTCAAAAAGTATCCTCCTAATCCAGTTTCTAGAAAAATTAACAATTTTGCACAAAAAATAAAAACCAGATCCCATATATTTGTTCCAGCTGACTAAATTAAAAATTACTGCAAACTTGACTACCTTTCTTATAAAAAGCTTCTATATAAAGAGCTTAACAAAGCTTACAAGGTTGTACAACCTAACCCTTTAAATAAAATTAATGCTGATTCAAAAAAATCTTTTACCATCGATAAACAGCCATAAATTTAGAGAAATATTAACTCCAGGCACCCCGAGATTTACCCTCAAGGACCACAAACCTAATTTCCAAGATAACCCTACTATTAGGTTAATCTGCTTCTCTAGCTCTGATATTGGCACAGTGAACAGAAGAATCCTATATAGGATTATCCCTTCTGTTATGGAAAAAATAAGCTTAACACTTTGGCAAAATTCTGACTCAGTAATTAATTGGTTTACTAACCTCAAAGATAAACATAGTCTAAGTTTCATTACATTTGACATAAACAATTACTACCAATCAATTTCCTCTATACATTTAAATAAGACCATTATTTTTGCAAAAATAAAAAATAGTACTCAGATTAATGGATTTAGAAATTAAACAGATTCTTAAGGCCCAACGTTATCTTATTAATTTTGACAATAAGCATTGAACTAGGAAGGATACCCTCAGTAATTTTGATATCCTATATAAACTTAAGATTGAAGAATATTTATTAATTGATGTTTAATACCTATTAACATTTTACAAAAATCTGAAGTATCTGAATTTTAACTAAGGGCATTCACTTGCCCCCTCACCTCTATGTCCACGTTGCATAAAAACAATTCAACTAAATATAATCAGCATTATCTGTCTTTCAAAATCCTTAATGATCAGTTAATTACTTTCAGTTTAGGAGTGTCTTTTGTACATAGAAATATATAAACATATCCACATAGCTACCAATCAATTCTGCCTATACTTTTAAATCAGGCCCTTATTTTTACAAAAAAGTACTTAGATTTAACGGACTTAGAAATTACACTGATTCTCTTGACCAAACGTTTTCTCATTTATTTTGACAATTAGCATTGGACTATGAAGGATACCCTCAATAATTTTGATATCCTTATGGGTTTTGGGACTCTGCATAGGTAACAAATTTGGTAGGGATTTTCCTTTTAAATAAGCTTAAGATACACTTTAAACAGATCCAAAGCGGGCTCTATAGAAACAATACCCTTCTCGCTACAAGGGCCATGACTAGGGAGTATGATAAAACTGTCAAGAAACTTCACGATTTTTTAAATAATTTTGAGCTTTCTATTGAACCTATTAAGAAAACCTTTAACTAGACATGTTACTTAATCTTAATTTTGAACCTTGTAGCCTTTACCATAAATGTTCACAAGTTTTCCACTCACCCTCATTCAATTATTAAATCCATAATACCATCAATCTCTACTAGAATCTTTAGGCTCTCAGCCGACGAAAACTTTCGAGCAAAACTCCATGTTCTACAACAATGCTCTAAGGAATTCAGGATATATGAAGAAGATAAAATATGATAAGAACCAAGAAACTCACCGCTTACCGTCATTATTAATTATGCATAACATATCTCTAACTAAAAGAAATCATCAGATTAAATGCAATAGCAATAATAACTTCAACCCCTCCACCCACAATCGGACCAAAATAAATTTAGCCCTAGAAAAAGAATGAGGAGAAAAAAAAATAATATTTGGTTTACCCCCCCTTCAATTCTAATATAAAATGTAATGTAAACTAATATTCCAGTGGGTAGATAAATAAATAGAATGACACATAATTTATAACACCCTTAACTAAATCATTTCTTTCCAAAATAAGATTCTACTTTTTAGGAGATTCTATGTGACAGAATATCTTGAAAAACGTGACACAAAAAAAAAAAACAAGAAAAAAAAACGAGAGAATTGTTTTAAAATTTGGACTGAAGGATGAGTTTCTTATAAATTTACATTTTTACAACTAACCACAAGTCTGACTGGAATGATCATAAAACCACACTAAGAAAAAAAAATTAGGTCCCTCCAACCCCCAAAAACGCCCTGAATTAATCTGAACAAATTTATTTTATTAACTGTCCTAAGAATAGCTCAGAGAGTTGGGTCTCCTTTTACGTTGAATTTACATGTGAAACTCTAAATTGTTACAGAATTCATATTTTCCTTTCCGACAGATGTTTCAGACTCAAAATTCAACGATTTGACCTTTGAAAACTCTACCAAACTCTTCCGCCAATTTTGGGTCGAAACCCTTGAAATTTTAAATGTATACTCGTGAGCAAAAAAAAAAAAATGAGCCAAACAAATTTTATACATTTTATTGCATTAAAAGCTATATTGAACAAAGACCAATTGAACAAGGAAACTTAAACGAGACTAATAACAGAGAACAAGATATTTACTTTAATAAATGCTTAGTATGGAATCGCATTTCCTTTTGATTTCTTTAAAAGATCAATCCTTTTAGATATGTTCTCAAACAAAGTGGAGCACTGCGAAGAGGAGATGCTATTCCATTCGCTTTGCACAGCTTCCCACTTGTCATTATTCGTAAAAGTTCTTCCAGCCAATGCACGAGATATTACGGATAAAATATTCTCAATTGGGTTTAAATTGAGGCTTTGACCTGGCCAAAATGTCACATTAATTGAATTATCAGAAAACCATTTTCTTGTGACTTTAGCAGTGTGTGCAGGGGCATTATCATGATGAAAAATAATGTTTTGGGATATTCCCAGCTTCTGGATACTTGGTAACAGTCCTGTTTCTAATATTCGAATGTATTCCTTTGCATTGATTGACTTCTCACCTCTAATATGTTCCCCAACTCTTGCTGCAGTAAAAATTTCCCATACCATTATACCCCCATTCCCGTATTTAACTGTCGTTTTTATGCAACTTGGCAAAAATCTTTCTCCAGTTCTTCGATTGCACCGTTTGGAAGCATTGCTAATAAGACAAAATCTTGATTCATTTAACCAGAAAACATTCCTGAACCAGGCTGTATCTATCTTGCCATCTCTTTCTATCATTGATGTTCTTCTTAGATAAAAATGGCTTCTTTGCACACCTTTTAGAAGAAAACCCCATTTCTTTCATTTTTTTAAATTTTTTACACAGTGATCACCACTTATCAAGGCCCGGAAGCCACTCAGGGATAAGGGTTATTGCAAGTACATTACGTTAGTGTGGATATTTGATGAAGTGTTTACTTAAGGAGGCGGTTCATTAGGAATTTGTTAACATTGGATTTGAACACATCCAAGTTGTAGTCCAGTGGGAAGCAGGCAGACGGAACAGAGTTCCACGGGCGTGCAGTTCTAAGAAAGAAGCTTTGTTCATGGAATCTACGTTTTGATCTACATTTTGATTACATTTGTCTAGATATTTCTATCTCCTGTTTTGAATTCTTTACTATGGTAAACATAAGTTTTCTTTCAATCCTTCAAAGCAGTTAATTTAAGCCTGTGGTCGTCCTTGAAAGTGGATGCTCTAGGGCGACCAGATCCAGATTTCCCTTTTACCAAGCGTTCGACTTCGAACCTTCGACCAATTCGCTTCACTACAGAAAGAGATTTTTCTCACATTTTCTTTTCTTAAAATATAAAAATAAACCTGCTTGTAAGTCATTTTGGACTGCCTTAATCCTGCAATTCGTTTTTTTCTATCCTCGCTAAGATACGGTCCTACCAATTTTAGAATTAATTTTTCCACTTATTATTATATGCTATTATAATAATTATCTGCAAAATAGAAATTTTCAGTTAAAATTAACAAATATTTATAGAAAAATATTAAAAAATCGATTTCTTCCTTCTTTCACTTGACCCATTTTTTTTGCTCATGAGTGTAAGTTACTTGGAGATGGATAAAAAATTTTAATTTGATTTGAGCCCCCAAAAATAAATGTTAAAGGGTCAAAATAAGGGTCAAAGTTTAAAAAATTGACCTATGCGGTCTCTACCAAATTACTCAGCCAATTTCTGATCTAGACATTTGAAATTTTACATAAAGAGTATTCAGAGATATGGCAAGATTATTAATTAGTTTGGGTCGAAAATTTGAGCTGCCATGAGGTCAAAGTTAAAAAGATTTGACCTTTGCGGTATCTAGATTTTGGGGTGAAAATTTGGTTGGCCAAATGTCAAAGTTGAAAGAGTTGACCTTTTAAGATTCTACCAAATTTCTCCTCCAATTTTGGATCTAAACACTTGAAATCTTAGATGTAGGCAACTTGGACATTGGTAAAACTTTTTATTTTGATTTTTGACCAAAATAATAAATCTTAAGGGGTGAAAATTGGGGTCAAAGTTTAAAAAAAATTACTTCTGGGGTTTCTACGAAATTACTCAGACAATTTTTAGTCTAAACATTTGAAATCTTACATAAAGTGTATTCACGCGTAGGGAAAGTTATGAATAGTACATAGGGCCCGAGCAAAGCTGAGCTGAACTGCTGGTATATATATATATATATATATATATATATATATATATATATATATATATATATATATATAAATATATATATATATATATATATATATATATATATATATATATATATATATATATACATATGTTTCGTTGTGGCTAGACAAGCAACTACCTCAAGCCAGGATCGAAACCCAACCACCCAGAATTGGTGGAGGAGTTTGGTAGAGTCTGCAAAGTTCATCGCTTTCAACTTTGACCTCTTGGCAGCCAGATTTTCGCCCCAAAACTGCTTGATACATGTCTGAATACCTTTTATGTAAAATTTCAAATGTTTAGACCCAAAATTGGCTGAATAGTTTGCTAAAGACCACAAAGGTCAAATCTTTTGAACTTTGACCCCTTGGCAGCCAAATTTTCGCCCCAAAACGGATTAAAAAGCTTGCCCTATGTCTAAATACACTTTATGTAAAATTTCAAATGATTAAACCAAAAATTGGTTGAGTAATTTGGTAGAAACTGCAGAGGTAAAATTTTTTAACACTTTGACCCCAATTTTGACCCCTTAACATTTATAGTTTTGGGGTCAAATCAAATTAAAAGTTTGATCCATGTCCAAGTAACCTACATTTAAAATTTCAAGTGTTTAGAACCAAAATTGGCGAAGGAGTTTGGTAGAGTGTTCAAAAGTCAAATCGTTGAACCTTGGCCTCTTGAAAGCCAAATTTCTGTCCGAAAACCGATTAAAAAGATTTTCCCAAGTCTCAATATTTGTCGTCCAAAGGGTCGAGTTTCAGAATGTTAAGAATCTTGTGAAAATATGTCACTTCTGTCGAAAGTTTTAAGCAGACATACATATAAACACATGTTTAAACAGACAGGTGAGATTTATATAATAGATTAGCGGGGAGTACCCGGTGTTGCTCGGGTGGAAGATATGGATCCAAGGATGAAGCGATGTTAAGAATGGCTTCCACGTGGTTAAAATAAAGAAAAAAGATAGAGGGAGAGGTGGATAATTAGTTTTCCATTAGACCAAAGAGGATAGTGAACTCAATGAGTTCGTAATTAACTTTGCCCGGGTGGAGGATATTGGCACAAAGACGAAAAAAAAAAAAAAAATTTAAAAAGATAGAGAGAGAGGTGGGATCGAAATCGAAAACGTAGGGTAATTAGTCTTCCTCGCTAACCATTAGACAAAAGAGGATAGTGAATTCAATGAGTTTGTAATTAACTTAAGACTCATAGGAGTCACTACACAAGTCTTTGGACCAAAAATTTGTTGGAGGAGTTTGGTAGAGTTTTCAAAGATCAAATCAAATAAACTTTGCCCCCTTGACAGCCAAATTTCTGACCGGAAAGCAAATCTCAATATCCTTTCTGTCAAATCTCGAGTCTGTCGACTGAAAATTGACAGAGTAGTGTGGTAGGGAAATGCACACACACACACACACACACACACACACACACACACACACACACACATACACACACACACACACACACACACACTCAGACATTTTAACTTTTTTATATATATACTAGCAGTTCAGTCTGGTTTTGCTCAAGCCCTATGTACTGTTCATAACTTTATGTGCATATGTATATATATATATTAAAAAGTTTGACTCATGTCAAAGTAACCTGCATCTAAAATTTCAAGTGTTTTGACCCAAAATTGGCGGAGGAATTTTGTAGAGTCTGCAAGATTCAACTATTTTTACTTGGCAGCCAAATTTTCGCCCCAAAACTGATTACACACACACACACACACACACACACACACACACACACACACACACACACACACACAGAGACAATTTTACTTTTATATATATACTAGCATGGGTGCCCGATGTTGTCCGGGTATTTGGAGGTGTATGTTGAGCAAAAAAAAAAAAGTGGTCAATTTTTTTAACTTTGACCTCTATTATGACGCCTTAACATTGATTGTTTTGGGCTCAAATCAAGTTATTAAGTTAGATCCATGCCCAAGGAACCTATATCTAAAATTTCAAAATTGTCGGAGGAGTTTGGTAGAGTTCTGAAAGGTCAAATCGTTGAACTTTGACCCCTTAATCGCCAAAATTCTGGCCGAAAGTGGATTACAAAGATTTTCCCAAATCTCAGTACCCTGTATATCAAATTTCGAGTCTGTATAATAAAAATTGACAGAGTTATCGTGTAGAAAAATGTACATGCACAGACACACACACATACACTTTCACTTATATATATATATATATATATATATATATATATATATATATATATATATATATACCCGACCTGGTTCTGGACTCTTTTTACCCCCATTTTTCTCTAAATTTTGCTATGATGTCATCTGCTATAGCGTCATCTACTATGTCATGTATAACGTCATAAGATATTATGCATATATATAACGTCATTGTGAACAAACAAACAAATAGACGGAAATACGGATTCATTATATATATATATATATATATATATATATATATATATATATATATATATATATATATATATATAATATTTTGATTGCAGAAATTCCCCTCTGGATCAAATTACCGTAGGTTTGCAACAACATACAAATTTATTATGTCTAGACTATTAGCCACCATCTTATATAACTTTAGAACTTTTAGACATATTTAATCGTTATAATAATAACCTGCATTTCATCCTAGGGGCAACACCACCACAGTTGCAACCAACTTTAGATGAAGTAGTTCTTATTTTTCTCTCTAAATATCAAGTCCTCCTACCGCCCCCAGTTATCATCAAGAGGAATTTTGCACTTTTACAGATATGGGGGTTTTACCCTTTGTAACTGGATCATAAACTCCTAAACATAACAAAATCTTTCCCTTCTCTCATTAAAAATAATAAAGTCTCTCCAGAATAATTCCACTCTTTCTGCTTGGCTGAGCTCTTACCATTCCTATATTCTGGGTTTACAGTATTCGCATGCTAAACGAACGCCAATGTACCATTTAAATATGCCGTTGCATTGGTACCTACTTTTGGCCCCTGAGTAAATTGCTGCGGTCATTTTCTTACATTTCACAGCGTCATCTTGTATTTACTCTCTCTCTCCCTCTCCCTCACTATCTCTCTTTCTCTCTCTCTCGCTTACTTTTTACATTTGTTTTTATGCCAAAAACAAAACATTTCATGGCGATACCAAAGAAAAAACAACAAACATTTATTTCCCCTCTCTCTCTCGCTCGCTTTGTACATTTGTTTCACTAATTATATTTTTTCAAACACAGTGATGTTTTTTTAAATGCACTTTATTTAAATATACTTTATTTAAACCTGCGCAATCTATTACGATCGTCGCCGATTTAAAAATAAACGTTTCAGCAATATCATCTACTGGATTCGTACTTATGTTGTTTGAATTTAACGTTTTGTTTTAACATATGTGAAATATTCCCATTTTAAATCTGCTAAACTATTTTCATATATTTTATCTTTATGTTTTCACCTCTTTATAATAAACATATATATAAAATTCGTACACTTTTTTTATCATGGGATTTTTTTATTTTTTAATCGTATATCTTTCCAAATAACTATGTTTATTTAAGTTAATATGTTATATATTTTATAAAACCGCTTAGATATTCAAAAAGTATATTTATTAACAGAAGCATGAAAAGAAAACAATGAATGTATCACAGTTTTTACAGTGTTAGAAGTTTAAGAAATAAGAAATGTGCAACAGAAAATAGTTTAACAGTTTTAAAATGCGAATATTACATATGTTAAAAACATTAAATTCGAACAACATAATAAGCACGAATTCAGTGGATGATATTGCTGAAACATTTATTTTTAAATTGGCGACGATCGTAATAGATTCCAGACTGACTCTCGAGGTTGCGCACACGTTAACTTTTTTTTATTATTGTATTTATTTATTTTTTAAGGCGGGGGAAGGGTTAATTTATACATTAGGTCCACCTCCACAATTTTCTTTGGAATGATGACTATATAGGTCTTCGACTATCCTGATTAAGAAAAGCTCATTCAAATTTTGCGGAGACAAGTACTTATAGAGATAAAAACCTGTATTATGCACCGTAATTCACTGACTGCCCGGTTTGTATGCACGCACAATAAACAAATTTAATTCTCTCCTACCGATAGCCACCCCCGATTTTTTTTTTTAGCATTTGCGGGTGGGTATGCTGACAACGATAATCATGGGTAAATATGGGGAAATTATCCTCCCCAAGCGGGTTTTCTACTCCAAAAGCCGTTCTTCACATGGGGATATTATGAATGTCTATTCCGAACGCCATTATTAAGATTGGGAGGTTGGTGATGTCTATTCCAAAAGCCGTTCTTAGTATCGGGAGTTTGGGATGTCCATTTCAAACGCCGTTCTTAACATGACAATACTCAAAGAAGAAAAAATTAGTAATTGTTTTGTTTTACACGTTAAAAAAGACGACATACAAACTGGAATTTACTTTAATACTATTGGTGGAAGAGTTGAAAAAAGAGGAAGACTTGACCAACAAACGGAAACAACTAGGACTGCTACCACTGATTTCGATCACTCTAAACAATTCATGTACAGTGAGAATCCTTAACTTCTAAAACTTCTGTTTTTACTTTCCATTATTATTATAATGGACAATTTTTCGCAATTTTATTAATTCATACTGATTTATGCATTTCCTCAATTGCTTTTTTTTAAATTCAAACATGTTATCGATCCAAACCAGCACTAATCGCCAGTGAAAGCCAGATTATTTCATTTCGGCCACGACCATCAGTGTCCGCAATTGTTCAGGGACGGCAGTGGCCACCAACAACAACCGTAGCTTACATTTTGTGAGGGGGATGGTAGACGCAGGCTTCCACCGGGCCACTATGGTTAACGAACCATGCTATATATATATATATATATATATATATATATATATATATATATATATATATATATATATATATATAACTACTTCATTTACTCATATAAAATTAATATACGAAAGTATAAATTTATGCGTAAACTTTAAGTATTTACTTCAAAAGTGCTCAATACGTAGGTAGAGCTAGTTAGTAAGCTATAAAATATATATGGCGATTAAGCTACACTGAATATTCCATCCACTTTCATCCACTCTAGGACTCTTCAGGCTTATGTTTTTTCATCCATTCTAGGACTCTTCAGGCTTATGCCTGAAGAGTCTTAGAGTGGATGAAACGCGGAATATTCTGTGTAGCTTAATCGCCATATATATTTTATAACTTACTATGTATAACTTACTATGTATATATAAGAGAGAGAAATAGATAGAGATAGATAGACAGATAGATAGATAGAGAGAGAGAGAGAGAGAAAGAAAGAGAGAGAGTAAACCGACAAAATGTCTTTGAAACCATGTTTAAGATGCAAATAATTCATTGAAAATCGTTAGACTTTTTTCTTGTTAATTTAGGATAGTAAAATATCTATCATCAGACAAGTTTTTTTCGTTATTAGAAATATCCTTGTCTCGTGTTTTATCAAGATGGCGATCAGATACTGTTACAGGAACATCTCTTTAATTTCAGCTTTTCGAGGCACGTAGTCGCAGTAGTGTAATGGGATTTCTCAAAAGCTCTTCAAAGCATCTTAAAGAATTTGGTTTCAAAGACTCTCTCTTTATTCAAACAATGCGTCCAAGAGCGTTTGACAAATTTGTAAAAATGCAATGAATATAACGAAGTTATTGACAGTGCTCAATCAAAAGAGCAAGATATTCTATTTACGTATTGATAAATAAATTACATTATGTCATGAAGATAACAGACCTATCGATAACAGTGTTAATGTCGTTAAAAAGCAAAAAAAAACAAAAACAAACATTATATATATATATATATATATATATATATATATATATATATATATATAGTGTGTGTGTGCTTATGGAAAAATATGCTTATTCAATTATATTTCACCTTTTATTAATACTAATCCTTTAATTTATGAAGATCGATGTAACTACAGAGCATCTATAATATAAATCTCACCTGGCTGTTTAAATGTATGTATGTATGTATGTATGTATGTATGTATGTATGTATGTATGTATGTGTGCCTAAAACTTACGACAGAGGCGACGGATTTTCACGACATCGGTATCTTTTTTAATCTTGACCCTTCGGACGACAAATATCGAAAAATTGGTCAAAAACATTAATTCCTTCACCCTTAACTTGGCAGTTATCTTCAGGAATGGGTTGGGGTTTTTTTTTCGTTGACATTTTTTTGCAAGTCATTCAACCCTCGTCTTTGAATAAAAGGCGGTTTTTCAACTGCCTGTGACGTCATAACCACCGTCGGCTCATCAATAAGACTGAGGTTTTTCTTCATCTCTTTTTCCTCTGGCGTATTACAGGTTCGATCCTGCTTACTACTACTATTTTTTTTATTTTTATTTTTTTGCGCTCGCAATTTTCTTTTTTTTTTTTTTTTTGCTCGATAAACACCCTTACACACACCTTCACTTTTTTTTCCGCCTTCGCGTCATGGGTTCGAACCTGCCTACCTACTACAACGTTTTTTTTTTTTTAATTTTTGTTCAACTCACACCTCCAAACACCCGGGAAATGCCGGACACCCAGACTAGTATACAAATAAATGACAAAAAGTTTATATTCAAAATCCCAAGATGTCCATTTATTGCTTTAATCGTGTTAACATGTGCAATTCTTGACAGCGCTATTAGGAAATATATATGATTTAAAATATTAAGAAATATATATTATGTAGAATATTAATAGATATATATCATGTAGGATATTAATAAATATATATAATTAAAAATAGAAAGAAATATATATTATGTAAAAATATTAGGAAATATATATTATTTAAAATATGTACAAATATATATTATTTAAAATATTAAGAAACATATATTATTTGAAATATCAATAAATATATATTATTTAAAATATTAAGAAATATATATTATCCAAAATATTAGGAAATTTATATTATTTAAAATATTAAGAAATATATATTATTTAATATATTACGAAATACATATTATTTAGAATATTAAGAAATATATATTATTACAAAAATATTAAGAAATATATGTTATTAAAATATTTAGAAATATATATTATTTAAAATATTTAGAAATATATATTATTTAAAATATTTAGAAATATATATTATTTAAAATATTAAGAAATATATATTATTTAAAATATTAAGAAATATATATTATTTAAAATCTTAAGAAATATATATTATTTAATATATAAAGAAATATATATTATTTAAAATATAAGGAAATTTATATTATTTAAAGTATTAAGAAATATATATTATTTAAAATATTAAGAAATATATATTATTTGAAATATTAGAAAAAATATATAATTTAAAATATTAGGAAATATATATTATTTAAAATATTAAGAATATATATTATTTAAAATATTAAGAAATACATATTATTTGAAATATTAAGACGTATATATTATTTAAAATATTAAGAAATATATATTATTTAAAATATTAAAAAATGTTTATTATTTAAAATATTAAGAAATATGTATTATTTAAAATATCAAGACGTATGTATTATTCAAAATATTAAGAAATATATATTATTTAAAATATTAAGAAATATATATTATTTAAAATATTAAGAAATATATATTATTTAAAATATTAAGAATTATATATTATTTAAAATATTAAGAAATATATATTATTTAAAATATTAAGAAATATATATTATTTATTAAGAAATATATATTATTTAAAATATTAATAAATATATATTCTTTAAAATATTAAGAAATATATATTATTTAAAATATTAAGAAGTATATATTATTTAAAATATTAAGATATATATTATTTAAAATATTAATAAATATATATTATTTAAAATATTAAGAAGTATATATTATTTAAAATATTAAGAAGTATATATTATTTAAAATATTAAGAAATATATATTATTTAAAATATTAACAAATATGTAATATTTAAAATATTAAGAAATATATATTATTTAAAATATTAAGAAATTTATATTATTTAACATATTAAGAAATATATATTCTTTAAAATATTAGAAAAAATATATTATTTAAAATATTAGAAAAAATGTATTATTTAAAATATTAAGAAATACATAGTATTTAAAATGTTAACAAATATATATTATTTAAAATATCAAGAAATACATATTATTTGAAATCTTAAGAAGTATATATTATTTAAAATATTAAGAAATATATATTATTTAAAATATTAAGAAATATATATTATTTAAAATATTAGGAAATATGTATTATTTAAAATATTAAGAAATATATATTATTTAAAATATTAAGAAATATGTATTATTTAAAATATTAAGAAATATGTATTATTTAAAATATAAATAAATAAATATTATTTAAAATATTAATAAATATATATTATTTAAAATATTAAGAAATATATATTATTTATCAATAAATATATATTATTTAAAATATTAAGAAATATATATTATTTAAAATATTAAGAAATATATATTATTTAAAATATTAAGATATATATGTTATTTAAAATATTAAGAAATATATATTATTTAAAATATTAAGAAATATGTATTATTTAAAACATTAAGAAATATATATTATTTAAAATATTAAGAAATATATATTCTTTAAAATATTAGAAAAAATATATTATTTAAAATATTAACAAATATATATTATTTAAAATATCAAGAAAGGAAATAGTGAAAAGGATAAAGTTAAAAAAAAAGAAGAGAATCCATCCATCCATCCATCCATCCATCCATCCATCCATTCATCAATCAATCAATAAATTAATCCATCAATAATAACAATAATAACAATAATAATAGCAATAACGATATAGTATCAAAAGAGGTGGAGAATAATGGAAATCTGGGGAGGCTTGTTGTCACTCAGACTCCATAGAACACTACAAGTTGTTCTCAAAGAGTATTCTTTAATGATATCCTGTGTGAAAACTCCTAGTCAGTGAATAATATCAATAACAGTAACAATAATGACAATAATAATATTATTAATAAAAATAATAATAATAACAGAATTATTATTATTATTATTATTATTATTATTATTATTATTATTATTATTATTATTATTATCAGAGATGAAAAGGGGAAAACTAAAGACATCAGAAGGTATGGAACTCCGCAACCAAGAGAAGATGAGAGCGCTCAGTGAAAATGATACTTACAAATACCTCGGGGTGTTCAAAGCAGAGACTATTAAATCTACAGAAATGAAAGCCAAGCTGAGAAGAACAAGGAAATTGTTAGAAACAAAAGTATACAGTAGAAATTTAATTAAAGTGATAAACACAGTAATAAACACAGTAATAAACACAATAATCGCTAATAAGTAGTGATGGGACGATTCCAATATTTTTCCCAATTCCGATACAATTACTGATTCCGTGCTAAATTCCCGATACAGACACAATTACCGATCCTGATTCCGATTCATTATAAATCTCTAATTATTTAATTGTAAAATTGTTATTTTCTCAAATTTTCGTAAAGACACAAATGTTAAATGTGCAGATATTTTCCTAAACGTCAAAATTACATTTGTGGATGATCAGTTTTAGCTTTACTTGTATTTTAGAATCAATGAATATTTACTGATTTATCAATATTACCAGCAATGGAAGATTTTATTTGAAACAAAATCAAATAAAAAAAGATAGTTAAAAGAATCGATTTGGCATCGGAAAATAGGTACCAATATTTCCGATTCTGATACCGATTCCGACGCCTCCAAATCTTCCGATTTTTATGATTCCCAATTCTGATTCCGATTAATTGTCCCAACACTACTAATAAGGTATTCTGGGCCGTTTATAAGATGGACTAAAGAACGTAGACATCTTGATCAGAGGACTAAGTAATTAATGACAATGTACAATGTGTTACACCTAAAAGTGTGAAAAGGAGCGAAGGAGGAAGGGGACTTATACACATAGAAAACTACGTAGAAGGCCCAAAAAAGACTTGTAAAAGTACACAAGTCAGAACATAGAAAGATTGATCACTGCAGCGAGAGACACCACCAAGAACAACAATACAGGAAACGATGAAACCAGAAACAAAAAGACAAGAAAAGAAAATTGGGAAGAGAAAGAGCTGCACAGAAAATTTATCAGAATAACAAAAAAAGAAAACCTTGAAAGTACCCGGATGTGGTTAAAAACAGGACACATGCATAGAGAAACATAATCTCTACTGACAGCTGCACAGAACAATGCAATTAGAACCAACCATATTAAAGCTAAAATAGATAAAACACTAGAAAACAGTAAATATAGACTCTGGGTAGAGAGACGAAACAATAATCTACATAATAAGTGAATGCAGTCAACTAGCCCAAAATGAATATAAGAACAGGCGCGACTACATGGGGAAGGCAGTGTACTGAGAACTTTGTAGATGACTACATCTCCAACATGCTGATAAATGGTTCAAACACAAGCCAGAGACAGTACAGGAAAACACAACTCCTTTGGGACATGAAGATATGAACAGATAAACCCGTCCAAGCAAAAAGACTGGATGTTATAATTATTAACAAGAAGGAAAGAAACTGCCAAATTGTAGATTTTGCCGTCCTAGCAGCCCACAGGGTGAATATCAAACAAACAGAAAAGCGAAACAAATATGTGGAACTTGCCAGAGAACTTAAAGGAATATGGAAGTTGAAGAAAATCAATATAATACCAATTATTGTAGGGCACTAGGAACAGTCCCAAAAAACTTGGAAAAAAGATTAAGAGAAATCAGAATTGACAGGAAAACTGAGATTATGCAATGAACGGTAATGCTGAAAGCAGCTGAAATCTTAAGGAAAACCCTTGAGTGCAGAAACTAGTCCACATGAGTTACAAATTCTAACCGCGCATGTACAAATTGCAAGACAAGTGAAACAAAAAGCGCAACCTAGAGAACTGGTACACCAAAAATGAAAAGTGACTATTCCCACTTCCACACCTCTCTTCCTTTCCCTCTCCATTTCCTTTTCCCCCTCCCTTCCCCCTTTCCTTAAAAAAACTGGCGTCAATACAATCGGCACTACACCAAATAGTCGAAGGGTCAAGGAGAATGGAATAACCGAGGAAAGTAAACACTAACCAGGCCTTCACTGGATGAGTGCATAGAGGACTGGAACCTTGGGGAGGCTTATTGCCACTTAAATCTCATTGAGTGGCCACTACCAACGAGAAATCAATGGTAAATAGTTGCTGCAATAACACAAATTAATTTGCAAATGGTATCGAAAAAGGTGAAGAGTACTGGAAATCTGAGGAGACTTATTGTCACTTAGACTCAAGGGAACACCACAAGTTGTTCTTGGTGGATAGTACATCGCCAGGTATCATAGTCAGCAGTGAGAGCAGACCACTGGAGGTGGTCAATGTGGCAGTCACCAAGGAACTTCCTCAGAGAGTCTTTATATCTTTTCCTCGGTGCCCCTCTGTCATGACAGTTAGTAGAGAGTTTGCCATATATGACTATCTTGGGCAGGCGATGATCCTCCATTCTGGAGACGTGCCCGACCCAGCGTAGCTGTGACTTCAGCAGCATAGCCTCGATGCTTTCCGCCTGCTCAATGACCTCAACATTGGTGACATAGTCACTCCAGTGGACGTTGAGAATGGTGCAGAGACAGCGCTGATGAAAATGCTTGAGGAGTCATAATTGGTGGCGGTAAGCTGTCCATGAATCAGAGCTATATAGGAGGGTGGGGAGTACTACGGCTCTATACACTGATTTTTGTGCTCTTTTTTAAGTGTCTGTTTTTCCAGACTCTGTTGTGCAGTTTGCTACCCGAGTGTGTTTGGTGGAAACTGAAAATAATGAAGAAGAGTCGCAAAAATATGTGACTATAAAAATTCATGATAAAGAAATAAAAATGCAACTCGATTCGGTTTCAGACCGTTCGATAGTAAATTTAAATACCTGGAAGAAATTGAATAAACCCACAATGCTAAGAACACGCAAAAAGCAAAGGCCGTTAACGTTACGCAAATTAACTTCAAAGGTGAATTTTTAGCGGACGTCATATTATTGGGAAAGACAAAACAATTAAAAGCTAATGCATTAAGGAATACCATGAACCTACTGGCTTGATCTGGATTCATGAATTTAAATTATGGAACAAGCTAATCAATAATTTTTGCAAAACGAAAATTAAAAGTGCAACAGATGCCCATGCCCTCAAAAACAAATTAAAAGAAAACTTTTCTTGTTCTAGACCACGAAAAGCCAAACAAGAGGCACAAAGAAACCATGCTGCTGTAGACGGAACAAAAGTAGCTCTCTCCTAATGAGAACAGCGCCTGACCACAAAACAAGAAACCAAAATTAGGCAGGTTACTCTATCGCTAGTCCTAAAGTGATGACACTCTTGCCAACCGATCCAGCCGTAAATGTCTATACGACTGCAGGCGATTTTTCACCGGATATGAAACCTTCAGCTACACTGCAAAAGGTACCAGGCACAACTCTATTTTTCACAGTATGGGAACATTATTTACGTCACTCAAAGATATGATGTGCATCAGAATAATAGCACGCAACATGTTTTTCCACAATATGGAAGAACTCCTGGAACGTTTTACTCGGCGTCTTTTCAGAATAGACAATTCATCAGGTTAACAACACTCATGGAAACATCCTGGGAAAATATCGCCCCTTGTCTGATGGAATATTACAATAGGGGTTCTAGGTGAGGTTTATTGACCCTTAATTACTTGTAGCAGAGTCTATCCACGCAAATAATCAATTGTTTTGAATTCTCGCGATTAATACATGAGAAAATGGCAATAAAATATTTTTCTTGCAAGTCAAAAGAAAAAAATTTCGCCTGAACAATGAATTCGAACTCCACAGTCCCAAAAGCTAACACACTTTTCTGTTTGTAACTTTTGCAGTCTACTAATCTAAAAACACTAACATGTTTACTTTTTATCTTTTATTTTTTCTCTTTTTCCTTATCACAGGTTTGACTTGAATCCTGAATATTTGTCTTGTTTTCTTATCTTTTTCCTAAATCTTTTTTTTGTCAAAAATACAATTATTAACCAATACTTTTTCTTATATTCAAAACGAGAAAAAAAAAAGTCTCCCATGAAATTGAACATTTCCCAAATTATATTTGCATATCATCTGAACTCAAAAACACACGGCTTTTTTTTTTCTTCTAAAGTATGCATTACTTCTAGCTAGTCTAAAGTTAATATGTAACCCTAAAGGTATTACTTCTTAATCAGTTTTTAAACGAGTTAAAAATAACCAAACTTTTCAATTTGATAAAAGTTCCATTATAGCATATTTATTATGAGGTGGAACTGGAACGGTCGAACATCCCAGCTTGACATAGATAAATGCAAAAAGTATCCATGTATTAACATGGGAGGGGAGACTATCTTCAAGTACTACTCTAAGCCGGGAATAGGGCAACAGACTTATACTAAGTAGATATTAATAAGTCCTTCTCACCTTTTTTTTTTTCCATTTTTATTTATTTATGTATTTTATTTATTTATTTTTATTTTTTTTTTTTTTCAATGGGAAGTAGATAATGCATGTGGATGTGTTATCGGGAGTTCCAGTAACTCTCGCTTCTCCTTTTTTGTCCTTCAATCCTCATTTCCAAAGAATGATTTTTCTGACAAAGGGTGAAGAAAAAGCTGCTTTCCAGGTCGGTAGTACTTTGTAAACAGTAGCCTGAGATGTCGGAAAATTTCTGTTTCTATGTCTATCCTTGTGGTCATGCCACTAGTAAGGGTGCTGGAGGTAAACATTTCATCTGGGCTGACGTTACCCGCCTGATAGTCAGGGACCCGAACCTTGGATTAACCACTAAGGAGGCTGTCCTATCAGCAGGTGCAAAGTACCGGGCTGCTGTATTGCCATTTGGTGAATGGATTCTGGACCATACAGTAGTTTCTGGTAGGGCCTCTCGATGCCATACTAGTGGGTAATTGTTACGGCTTTACCTTATCATGTGCTACAAAAAAAAAAAAAAAAAATTTCTTGTCTTTTTCTCTCTTATTTTCCCTCTCTGTCCTGCTCCAACCAAGTCTACCGACTTGCTCCACAAATCCCAAAGCCTCAACAATCATGATAAATTTCCAAAAAAGAAACACGAATAAACCTAGAACCCCATCCTCCAACGTAGACACCTACTACCAGGTCTCCTTCTCCAACATCAGGGGTCTACGTTCCAACCTTCCAGAGGTTGAAACACAATTACAGGAGACGAAACCGGACATATTCTTTCTAAGTGAAACTTGCATAGGGCCAACCACTTCTCTAGACGAATTCATAATTAAAGGATACTCCAACTTAACATCTAAATATGACCCCCAAGATCGCCATGGGCATGGAATATGTGCCTACATCAAAGATGGCTTTCCATGTGGTAGGGATATCTCCAGAGAAGACCCTAATTTACCTTATATGTGCTTCCAGGTTGCACTAGCTTATACCACTGCATTTATATTTGCCCTCTATCGCCCCCACAACAGTGGGGTTACTATCTTTAAGAGCTTATCTGAGAACATTGACCACATCCTATCTGCTCATCCTTCGGAAAACATTCACATTTGCAGTGACTTCAATGTCCATAATGTGGAATGGCTGACCCACTCAAATAAAACCGATGACGAGGGGAGGTTTTGTCATGATTTTGCCATTGCCTATGACCTCACTCAGATTGTTCACGAACCCACTCGTGTGCCCGATACTACCGGTCAATATGCAAGCCTTCTAGACCTTTTCCTCACAACGTCCCCTGAGCTGTGTTCATGTTCCATTCTATCTCCTCTGGGATCCTCTGACCACTCTGTTATAGCAGTTAAGATAAAAATGAAATGTAATACGTCTTCAGACGTACCTCTCCATCGTACTGTATATTGATACTCTATGGCTGACTGGGATAGCTTCCATACATTCATATCTGACCTACCTCTGCATTCCATGTTTAAAAAGGATGTGTCCTCTATAGTATCAGACCTGACCGAATGGTTAATTGTAGGCATAGAACGATTCATACCATCCAAAAAATTCCAACAAAAACCTAACAGCCAGCCATGGTTCTCCCCTGAATGTGCTGCTGCCATTGCGCACAGAAATCACTTTTTCCATAGCTACCAACGTAATAAATGTACTGAGACTAAAGCTGCTTTCAGGACTGCCAGCAACCACTGTAAAAGAGTAATAAAAAATGCAAGAGAGCTATATGCTCAGTCTGTTAAATCCAAAACAGCTGAGCAGTGGCTTGGTTCCCACCAGTTCTGGCAAATAGCAAACAGGATCTTGAACAGAAGCGTGCATTCTATCCCAACTATCATCAATGGATCTGAGGTCATCTCGTCAGCATCAGACAAGGCCAGACTATTTGCCAAGAACTTTGCAGCTAATTCTACCCAATGCGACAAAGGCCATCAACTTCCCGTATTTCCTCCCATAACAGACAACACGCTATGCAACATACAAATATCTGTGCATGAGGTTGCCAACCTAATCAAGAACCTTGATTCCAGTAAAGTAACTGGCTCTGACGCATTCCAGTTATAGTGCTGAAAAAGCTCCAACCAGAACTTGCCCCCATACTTACAAAACTGTTTAAGCGTTTCCTTAAGGAGAAGTGCTTTCCAACACCTTGGAAAACCTCATCAGTATGCCCTGTATTTAAGAATTCAGGTGAAAAGTCATTTCCCTCTCAGTACAGACCAATAAATATCCTGTGTGTCATGATTAAGTTGTTGGAATCCATATTAAATAAAGAAGTAGTCAACCACCTCAACAGAAACAACCTTCTTAGTGACATGCAATATGGTTTCCGCTCTGCAAGATCTACAGCAGATGTGCTAACGGTTATATCTCATAGGATTAGTGAATCTCTTGACAAAGGCTTCCTTTCCAGGGCAATTGCTCTTGACATATCGAAGGCCTTCGATAAGGTATGGCATAAGGGCCTACTTCACAAGATTTCCAGCTACGGTATTACTAGAAATATTTTCTCAATCATTAAATCATTTCTCTCTGATAGGTTCATAAGAGTAGTGGTTGATGGGCAGAAATCAGAGGCCCACAGTATTAATGCTGGAGTCCCCCAGGGGTCCATCCTGGGTCCAACTCTCTTCCTGATCTACATCAATGATCTGCCAAAACACATACTTAAATCATTCGTTGACATCTATGCTGATGAGACGACCATCTATAGCAACACATCAAAGGCCGTAAATGACAAAATTCTCTCTAATTCTCTCTCGTCTGATCTTGAGCACGTGGTACAATAGGGGAAGAGGTGGCTGGTCACTTTTAATGCATCCAAAACCAAGCTGCTATCTTTACATCATCAACGCCATAATCCCCATCTGGCATCAATTGAAATGGATGGCTCTCGTCTTTGGGAGGCTCCATGTTTTGACAAGCTTCTGGGTTTGACCTTTACTCCTGATCTGAAATGGAACACGTGCATCAAATCTGTGGCCAAGGCCGCTGGGAAAATGGTGGGATCCTTCTACCGCTCCAGAAGATATCTCACTACTGATGCAATTCTCTATCTGTATAAAAGCCAAGTACATCCAAGGATGGAGTACTGCTGCCACATCTGGGCAGGAGCTGCTAAAAACAGCCTATCCTGCCTTGACAGAGTACAAAATAGACTTTGTGGCTTGGTGGAGGATGCCCTTTTCTCTTCCCTGCAACCTCTCTCCCACAGAAGAGACGTTGTGAGCCTGTCTTTGTTTTATCGTTATTTCCATGGCAAGTGCTCGTCTGAGCTCCAATCTCTCGTCCCCTTCACCAATCTTTCACGAGAAACACCCGTCTGGCTGAAACTACTGTCAATAATTTTCTCCATTCTTTATCTGTGCCTAAATCCAAACGTAGATTCCATGAGCAGAGCTTCTTTCTCAGAAGTGCACGACTGTGAAACTCTCTTCCGTTCGCCTGTTCCCCACCTGACTACAACTTGGATGTCTTCAAGTCCAACATAAACAAATTCCTGACAAACCGCACCCTGAAGTAAGACACTCTATCAAATCTCCAATACTAACGATTACTACAATACTATCTCATTGATTACTGTACACACAATAACCCTTATCTCTGAGTGGCCTCCGGGCCTTGATAAGTAGTGACCCCCATGTAAAAAGAAAAAAAAAAGTAGAAGCTATTGAAACTGTCTATGACACATTTCTTATTGAGCCTCCCCAAATCATATAAGAACCATGATGTTCGGGCAGGAAAAGGAATATCACCAAGCCGTTTCTGGTCCACCCAAAGAGGAAAAGATACTGATACACCATCTGGAGTTATCAGCTTGGGGGGCGGGGGGGGGCGGAATTAACCTATGTTGTTGACTAATAGACTATTTCAATCTCAATAAATGCCGGACAACTAAGCCGTAAGGTGTCAGTCGATATCTTGTGGATCAACCTATGTCATTAGTCAGCTACTACAAACAACCCACCTATTTTATGCTTTGCAGTGCATGTTGTCACTTTGTTTTGGCATTCTGTTATTCTTTGTAACGCTTTAACAGGGTTATAACAATAATGACAACAACAACATTAATAATAATAATAATAATAATGGTAAATAAATAATGCGAATTATGCAGACAACTACATCTTGAACTTTTAGGCAAATAGTCCAATCACAAACGGCCAACAGTACTTTAAAATGAAAGTCATAAAATCCTAAGGGACACGAATATACAAACCGATAAACCCATCCAAGCAAGAAGTTATAATAGTTAATAAGAAGAAAAAGTATTGCCAGATTGTAGATTTTGCCATCCCAGCAGATCACAGAATGAAGATCAAAGAGATGAAGAAGCGGAGCGAATATACGGAATTGTCCAGACAGCTGAAAGGAATATGGAAAATAAAGAAAGTTAAGATAACACTAATAATAGTAGGATCACTAGAAATTATACCAACAAATTTCGAAAAAAGAATGGGAAGGATTAGAATTAGAGGAATGGTTGAGAAGATACAAAGGATAACAATAATGAAAACGGCTGAAATATTAAGGAAAACTCATGAATGCGTAGACTAATACACATGAACCATATGCTCAAGCCGGACATATAGAATCTACTATAGATGTAAAACACAAAGAAACACCACATGGAAGCAAGAAAACTGAAATTATAATTGTAAGTTAACCTGCAACCCACCCACCACATTCAAAACGAAAAAAGGGTGTCCATCAATACGCATTTTACCAAAGAGTTGAAGAGGGTTGGGGAGGATGGAAAGACTGATGAGAGAAAACATTAGCCAGACCTCCGTTGGATGAGTGCAAAGAGGACTGGGACCTTGGATAGGCTTATTGCCACTCAAATTCCAGTGAGGACCAATGGTCGCTGCCAATGAGAAATCAATGATTAATGGCTGTTACAATAATGTACATTCATCTATAAAGGGTATCGAAAGAGGTGGAGAGTACTGGACATCTGTGGAGACTTGTTGTCACTCAGACTCCAGAGAACACCATAGGTTGTTCTTAAAGAGAAATCTTTGATGATGGCCTGTGCGGCTACTCCTCATGAGTAAATAATAATAATTGTTTTGTATTATTTGGATTCATCGGACTACTATTCTCATCTTGAGTACTCAAGATGAGAACAGTAATGCCAGATGCAAAGGCGATAGTACAGAGGTTGAAGTTTAGTTGATAGTTCAGGACCTATAAGATTGGTGACTCTTTTTTTAATCTTGTCCAGGAGCAAGAGACTAGTGGAAGATACACCAGCCCAGATGTGGCAACAATACTCCATGCAGGGGCAAACTGTGGCCTTGTTGAGATACAGGATATTCTCAGGTTTGAATAGCCTTCTAACATGGCAGAGAGAGAGCCCACCTTCCTCACAGAAGCCTTGATAATTACCTTAATGTATTTGCTCCAATTCATGTTGTCTGTAAATGTTAATCCTAGGATCTTAAGAGAAGTACTTTCAGGCAGTGTATCATTAGCCATGGCAATCAGTGGTTGAGAAGTTTTTTTGTAATTATTAAAGGAAATGAGCTTAGTCTTGGCAGTATTGAATGTTGCCAACCAGTTACGACCCTATTCCACTTTAGATTGGAGGTCTTCTTCTAGATTTTTAGCAATGTTCTTAGATACATGTTCATTTGTTTTACCCTCGTGCGTGTTATAGTGCGTGGTATCATCAGCAAATATCCCCACCTCTGAAACTATTTTATCAGAGAAGTCATTCATGAAAATCAGGAATAATAAAGGTTCAAGAATTGACCCTTGTCTCACACCCGCATTTCTATCATGTTATTTTTATGCACAATCATATGACATATCAACACTTTTTGGGTCATTTAATGCTGAATCCAGTAATTCTGGGAAGAGATTTTATGCTTCAAGTTATTTTTTTTTAATTAAAAAAAACAACTTTTTTTTACATGGCGGTCACCACTTATCAAAGCCCGAAAGCCACTCGGGGATAAGGGTTATTGCGTGTACAGTAATCAATGGGATAGTATCGTAGTAATATTAGTATTGGAGATTTGATAAAGTGCCTTACTTAAGGGGGCGATTAATCAGGAATTTGTTTATGTTGGACTTGAAGACATCCAAGTTGTAGTCAGGTGGGAAACAGGCAAACAGAAGAAAATTCCACAGGCGTGCACTTCTAAGAAAGAAGCTTTGTTCATGGAATCTACGATTTGATCTAGGCACAGATAAAGAGTGGGGAAAATTACTGACAGTGGTTTCAGCTAGACGGGTGTTTTATATCCTAAAATATTGGTTCATGATGTTTGGTCTTGTTTCTTTGTTCTACGGCATATCAACCCTTTTCAGGATATTTAATGCTGAATCCGGCCATTTTGGAAAACGTTTCTATGTTCCAAATTCTTTATATCTTCAAATATTTAGTTTGGTTTGGTTATTTTGTAGATAAAAATTGTTGTTTTCGTTTTTGACTTTGCAGAACATGATTGAGTTTTGCAAAGGAAAAAGAAGAAACAATAACATGAATGCTTGGTTCATTTTAGGGCAGGAAGCTTTTAGCTACAGCACCAAATGCAGAAGACAGTGTATTTTGTATATGTGTGTGTATGTGTATGTGTATGTGTGTGTGTGTGTGTGTGTGTGTGTGTGTGTGTGTGTGTGTGTGTGTGTGTGTGTGTGTGTGTGTGTTTGGGATGATTCTCTGCCATATTATCTTCTTTCAGGAAGACGTTTTATTTCAATGAAGTTCCCCATAACATGCAGCAAGTCTTGATAATCGTTGGGGGGGGGCAAAGAAAACACGTTTTTATGTCATCTATTTTGTAAAAGAATTACGGCATGCTGAGCTCAAAGTATGCAACGAGGTGAAGAATTTGATGCTTGCTTACACAAACACACATACACACCACACACAGACACACGCGCACGCCGACTAAGATACCTTCAACAGACCAAAGCTGTTGATACCAATAACAGACCACTAATCACAAGGTTGTCTGCATACCGGAATTAGTCTATGCGGCACTGCTCTTAGCGGCAAATTCTATGAATCAAGTAAAGAGGAATTTAGAAGTTGACTATCTGTTCGTGTAAATAGATATTGCCTTCGTTCATGAAAACAAACGCCCTAGTTTATGGAAATAATAGAGATTATTGGAAACACCACGATATACTAGCTGTACACAATTCAGAAGTTCTGTTACCTTGGTGATATCACTGGAGCACAGAGAGGAGCAGGTGCTACTGTGATTGCAATAGTTAAGAATGGATGATGTCAGATCAGGGAACTTCTGACATTGGTTGAAAAAGGGGAAAGAAAGACAGAAAGAAAAGAGGGGATTTTCTTTTCTGGTTAAACCATGATAAATATATATATTTTTTGTTCTTGTCATAGTAGTAGTAGTAGTAGTAGTAGTAGTAGATATTTGAATGCTGCCCACCACAGCATTGTGTGACACAAGGGTTTACAAAGTAAAGTGTCAAGCAAGCTCCCCTAAAGGAGGGGCACGCTTACCTAGCAAAATTGCCTGAGCATCCCCGTCATCATTCCCCGGTTTGGGCGCCTCAGGCAGTAAGCAATGAACTTACAACACCTGAAAGCTGGGTGGCAAAGCCTGGGAGGGTGAACCTCCTGAGTGGTAACCAGACGGCGTACCTCAGTCCGACAGGTACTGGGCCAGTTTCTAGCCTTGCACCTGTCGGGCTTATTGTCAAGAATGGATTCTTGACTGGTACTTTTCTACCCAGTTTCCAAGCAACTGAAGAAGCAAGGAGACTCATCCCCACCATATTCAATAGTAGTAGTAGTAGTAGTAGTAGTAGTAGTAGTGGTACTTATACTAACCCGCCACAGGTTCGTATTAATCATATTGCTGTTTGCTGAAACTTCATTTAAGCCCTAACCTGTATTTTATGAGCCAAAATTTAATATTTGCTATTCTTGTAATTTATCAATGCACACAACGTTACCTTTAATTTTATGTCGTTCGACTGTCTTTTTTATTCTTTCATAACCATTACCGTATTTTGTCTTCCTAATTTTTTTCTAAAAATTAAAAAAATTAACCTCTGACTTTTTTCAGATGTACATTTTCGAAACTACTAACTGAAGATTCGACCCGAGAGCAAACCAGGTGGGTTCAAGACAAACGGGAATATGACTATCATACTTCAGGATTTTGTAACGCTGTACCAGAGTGATAAGCTTCCATCCTGGGATATTTCTGTTAGCACTGTTGGAAATATTCTGAATATGTTTGGCAATTTGCATGAGTTTATTATAATTTATGTTGCTTTTGCACTCTTTACTCAAGACTCTAACGAAAGAACTCTCAAATATTGGAGGAAGTTAATTTTGATTAACAAAAAAAAAAAAAAAAAAAAAGGGAAGAAACCTCACCTCTGCTAAATTGACTTTCTTAAACAAGTAAAACACTTTCCAGGGCAACCGTTTTTGGGAAATCACAAAAAACGACTAAGTATCTCTTTGTTGTATTTTGAATTGTAATATATATTTGATTGGATGAAATAATTGCCTTTGTTTGGTTTGTCACTACTTTTTTTTAATTTTATTTTTTTATTACATTTTCACCCCAAACAAGGCACATTGCCACTTTGGTGTAGGGGGCTCCTAACAGGGGCAGCAACTACTGGGGTACTATGTAGGGATTTGGGCAGCAAGATGTTGGTTCACGTTGCATTTGAACTTCTGCACGTCAGTACAGTTGGGGAAGCAGCGACCTGGAATGGAATTCCAAAGTCTAGCGGTTCTGGGGAAGAAACTACTGGAGTAGAAAGATCTTTTACATCTAGGGATCTCTACAGTGTGGGGGTGGGATTTTGTAGCCTGTCGGGTCTGTCGAGGGTGTTCATGTCGTGGGGGCACAAGTGCTTGCAGTCCGTCAGAGCATTCACCATTATAATACTTGTAGAACAGGCAGAGGGATGCAACGTTTCGTCGATGGGACAGAGGCTGAAGCTTAGATGCCAGTTCAGGGCCTATCAGATTTGCGACTCTCTTTTGAACCTTGTCAAGGAGCGAGAGACTAGTAGCCGATGCACCAGCCCAAATATGACAGCAATACTCCATACATGGGCGAATGGTTGCCTTATAGAGGTACAGGATTTTTTTTTATCCCCCCCCCCAAAAAAAAAAGATGACTGTTCTCAAACAACAGTGTTTTTTGCTTTTACTCTACAAGTTAGAAATAACCTTCCAATTAATTTCTAACAACGCAATCACACCAAAATATACACCTTGCACCACGATAGTTTTGAAATTGATGATCAAGGTAAGGCTCACATGGATATAAATTGTGCTCCACTTTATGCTGAAATCACCTTCTGCAGTTTGAGTGCCATGTTGAATCCTAGTGATGGTTGTTGTGAATGTGCTATCACTGCTTGTTCTTATTTACTTATTGGTTATTACTTATTGGTTATTGCTTATTGTTATTGCTTATTACTTATTGGTTATTGCTTATTGGTTATTACTTATTACTTATTGGTTATTGCTTATTGGTTATTGGTTATTACTTATTGGTTATTGCTTATTCGTTATTGCTTATTGTTATTGCTTATTACTTATTGGTTATTGCTTATTGGTTATTACTTATTACTTATTGGTTATTGGTTATTGGTTATTGGTTATTACTTATTGGTTATTACTTATTGGTTATTACTTATTGTTATTGCTTATTACTTATTGGTTATTACTTATTGGTTATTGCTTATTGTTATTGCTTATTGGTTATTACTTATTACTTATTACTTATTGGTTATTGCTTATTGGTTATTACTTATTACTTATTGGTTATTGCTTATTGGTTATTGGTTATTACTTATTGGTTATTACTTATTGGTTATTGGTTATTACCTATTGGTTATTGCTTATTGGTTATTGGTTATTACTTATTGGTTATTGCTTATTGGTTATTGGTTATTACTTATTGGTTATTGCTTATTGGTTATTACTTATTACTTATTGGTTATTGGTTATTACTTATTGGTTATTGGTTATTGCTTATTGGTTATTACTTATTGGTTATTGCTTATTGGTTATTGCTTATTACTTATTGGTTATTGCTTATTGGTTATTGCTTATTACTTATTGGTTATTACTTATTGGTTATTGCTTATTGGTTATTACTTATTACTTATTGGTTATTGGTTATTACTTATTGGTTATTACTTATTGGTTATTACTTATTACTTATTATTTATTGGTTATTGCTTATTGGTTATTACTTATTGGTTATTGGTTATTGGTTATTACTTATTGGTTATTGGTTATTGCTTATTGGTTATTACTTATTGGTTATTGCTTATTGGTTATTACCTATTGGTTATTGCTTATTGGTTATTGGTTATTACTTATTGGTTATTGGTTATTGGTTATTGCTTATTGGTTATTACTTATTGGTTATTGCTTATTGGTTATTGCTTATTACTTATTGGTTATTGCTTATTGATTATTACTTATTACTTATTGGTTATTGCTTATTGGTTATTGGTTATTACTTATTGGTTATTGCTTATTGGTTATTACTTATTGGTTATTACTTATTGGTTATTACTTATTGGTTATTGTTTATTGGTTATTACTTATTGGTTATTGCTTATTGGTTATTACTTATTGGTTATTGGTTATTACTTATTGGTTATTGCTTATTGGTTATTACTTATTGGTTATTACTTATTGGTTATTACTTCTTGGTTATTGCTTATTGGTTATTGGTTATTACTTATTGGTTATTGCTTATTGGTTATTACTTATTGGTTATTACTTATTGGTTATTGCTTATTGGTTATTACTTATTGGTTATTACTTATTGGTTATTGCTTATTTGTTATTACTTATTGGTTATTACTTATTGGTTATTACTTATTGGTTATTGCTTATTGGTTATTACTTATTGGTTATTACTTATTGGTTATTGGTTATTGGTTATTACTTATTGGTTATTGGTTTTTACTTATTGGTTATTACTTATTGGTTATTACTTATTGGTTATTACTTATTGGTTATTGCTTATTGATTATTACTTATTGGTTATTACTTATTGGTTATTACTTATTGGTTATTGCTTATTGGTTATTACTTATTGGTTATTGCTTATTGGTTATTACTTATTGGTTATTGCTTATTGGTTATTGCCAATCCTTCCAGATTCAAAACAATGCATCTTTAATCCATGTCTGCCTCACCATCTTGCATGACAGAGACATATGGACCCCAAACATTTCTGATCTGCTTCGGTGGATGTGCGGATGCAAACTAGAACAAAGGATTCCATCAATCAGGCTTCATCAAAAACTTAGTATTGATGGGATTATGGATGCCTTACGCACTCAGCAACTCGGATGGTTTGATCATGTACAGCATGTCACCTTTTGCATCTGCTCCATAACGCATCTTGATATTCTGGCTCGAGTTCCTAAGAAGTGGTATGACCACATGCAATCTGACTGATATTAATCATTTGGATTGGATCGCATTAAAAGAAGGGGAAGTCCTGCCAGATTGTAGACTTTAAGTGAAGATTAAGGAGACAGAGAAACGGAGCAAATACACGGAATTGGCCAGAGAGATCAAAGGGATATGGATGATGAAAAAAGTCAAGATAACACCACTAATAGTAGGAGAGCTAGGAACAATACGGAAAAACTTTGAAAAAAGAATGGGAGAGATTGGAATCATAGGGACAATTGAGAAGATACAATGGATAACAATTATGAAAACGACTGAAATATTAAGGAAAACCCTTGAGTGCAGAGATTAACACTCATGAGCTACAGGCACAAGCCGGACACGCAGAAACTATCACAGATGTAAAACACAAAGAAACCTCGCATGGAATCATGAAAACTGAAACTGTATAATTGTAAGTTAACTCCCTCCCGAGCCTCTTCCTTCTGCCCCTCCCTTTTTTTTGTGTTTATGTCATCATAAACTGACGCCACACCAATAAGTGGAGAGGGCCAAGGAGGATGGACAGACTACGGAGATAAAGCACTAGCCAAATCTCCGTTGGATGAGTGCAAAAAGGACTGGGACCTTCAGTAGACATTGCCACTCAAATTCCAGTGAAGACCAATGGTTACTGCCAACGAGAAATCAATGGTAAGCGGCTGTTGCGATAATGTAAATTCATCAGCAAAGTTTATCAAAAGAGGTGAAGAATACTGGAAATCTTTAGAGGCTTGTTGTCACTCAGACTCCAGAGAACACCACAAGTTGTTTTCAAAGCGAAATCTTTGATGATGGCCTGTGTGACTACTCCTAGTGAGTAAATAATAATCTGTATATTTATACCGTAGTACCTTTAATGTACGTACGTATATGTGTGACGGTTTTCAGATTATGAATTATTTGATCAAGAGATCCTATTTATCAAAAAAGGTGGATAGAAGGTGATAACATACTACGAACATTAAATTAGTATGTACATCCGCTAATTTAATGTTCTTAGTATGGTATCACCTATCTTCTTTTTTAATAAATAGGATCTCCCGATCACCGAAGACGTAATGTTAAAAATGATTTTAAATAAAAAAAAAGATTGATGTTGCTGTTGGGCCTTACGTGAAACTAAAATATACCTTCTTGGTCTTCTGACTAGGATCCAAGGGTAGTTGTGTTTGTTCTGTCTGAAGATGCTAATATGATATCATGGGGTTTCTGTTTGCGCCAGGCGTTCATACAATGGAATATGTCGCAGACTCCTACGAGGGTATTGGGGATAAACCGTAAAAATCAGATATATTCTGATACTACAGTAACCAGATTACTTAGATAAATACTTTTATAGTTTTAACAAAAGGGCTACAATAACATCGCGGGGTCTCCATTCATGCTGAACATCCACAGAATGCCCGGCAACAATATATGAAAGATACGGCTGTGGAATTTCCACAGGTCCCGTTAGTAATAATAATAATAATAATAATAAGAAGAAGAAGAAGAAGAAGAAGAAGAAGAAGAAGAAGAAGAAGAAGAAGAAGAAGAAGAAGAAAAGATGATTATGATGATGGAGGAGGAAGAAAAGAAGATGAGGAGGAGGAGGAGTTTTAATACTTTTTAACATGTTTGAAGGAAGCATTGAAATAAGCCTACATTGAAACCGTTTGCAGGGCCGATTATTCTTTGTAAGATTGTCAATTTAACAAGTTATGCGCGTCCCAATTGGGAATAGACAGTGTGGAGTAGTTTTCCCCTGGGTTAAATAAATCTGAATATCTTTCCCATCATTCCACTTAATGATGCTTTTGTCTGCTTGGCAGCGGATGTCAATCTAGAGTAAACATAGAAATTTAACACAAGAGGTTTCTCTGAAAATACTGTTTATATGTGGTTTGGAGCACAAATGGACCATAATACTTGACATTGGCCTATAAACTTTAATTCTAGACAGAGATTTCTTTCGAATTGACATCTTAAGGGCTTAGATATCACATCTGAATTCCCCTACGACCAAAGTAAACAATATATTGGATTCACTCCTAAACTAATCGATTATTATGAATTTTTAAACACCGCTGCTTGGCATACAGGTAGGTAATGTGGGTTATATTTAGTTTTAGTCTTCTGCAAAGGAGGCAAACAGGGAGTTAAAATTCTTTGTGAAAATCTAGATATCCATGATGTATTTATTTATCTTCCACACCAAGAAACGTGACACAAGGGTAGGATATGAGATTGAGGAGCCAGCATTCTCCAGGAGGGGCACTCTGACCTGCCAAAAATGCTTGGACAGCCCCGTTGTCATTCCCCGATAGGGGCGCCTTAGGCGATTAGCATTAAGCGAACATCTTTTCAAAGGGAGGCGGCAAGGCCTAGGAAGATGGACCTCCTAGAACTGCACAATCTCTGATTTTTGTGAAATTTTAACAATGAGTGTTAGACGTCAACTGATAAATATTCCACAAATTTAAGTTTTTTAGAGTATTTTAAAGAGATTTTTTAAAGAGTATTATAAAGAATTTTTAAAGAGTATTATAAAGAGATTTTTTAAAGAGTTTTTATAAATAGATTTTTTAAAGAGTTTTTATAAAGAATTTTTAAAGAGTTTTTATAAAGAATTTTTAAAGAGTTTTTATAAAGAATTTTTAAAGAGTTTTTATAAAGAATTTTTAAATCGGTTTATAAAGAATTTTTAAAGAGTTTTTATAAAGAGTTTTGGGAGGAATACCAAGACCGTCTTAAAACGAAGGCCACGGGAATACTATGAGAACAGCTTTATTTTTGGATAATCAAATATTCCAGATTGGCATTACATTTGATCCATAATCATTAGACACCAATTAAGCATAATTCCCTGAATCTAAATTTCTTATTAAGACCTCTTAAGCTTAAGTTTTAAATGTTAGACATTTTCTTGAATCAAAATCATGCAAGGGATTTTGACCAAAATTGGGATGAGGATTCTAAACATAAGGTTTAGTATCATTCTATCATAATTTTAATCTCTGTCAGGCCTAACATATCAACGGCAAATTCTTCTAGCTATTATATACTAGCAGAGAAACCCGACGTTGTCCAGGATTGAATGATGATCAAATATTCCACACTTCAAATACTTTTTTTGCTATTGAAATCTATATAATCGCTCATTCATCAATCAAATTGATTGCCTGCTCTAGTCGGGAACACATTGCAGTGCACTAGGGGGAAGCATACATATCTCACCACAGTGACTAAGTCAACAATACATTGTAGTCTACATTGCACTGTAGAGAACCTACCATTGATCTTATGAAGTTATTTTTATTTAATGACTTGAATTAAAGTTAAAAATGCAAAAGTCAATTATCATAATTCAATTGTGCTCTAAGCAAAAATATTCATTTCGAACGCACTTTTGTCTTATTGGAGAATCTTCTATTGATTTTAAACGCTGGACCCTTCTGCTTGTGCAGTGATAAAACTTCTAAAATGAACTTATGTGAAATTTAATAAAACTTGGCCCAACTGTTTTGAAGTCCACAGAGAACACACACACACACACACACACACACACACACACACACACACACACTTTTTCTTCTTCTTCTTCTTCTTCTTCTTCTTCTTCTTCTTCTTCTTCTTCTATCATGGCATGTTTATGCCGTAGATGATATCATGGTTAGTGTTCTCCATTGGCTTTGGTCCATTGTTGGTCCGATTCCTCTAAAGATATCACATGATTTTGAACTTGGCAGAATATATGGGGTGGATACAGCGCAGTGGCATCTGACTCGCTTATTTGCACCTATCCATTGTCCATAGATCATCCGCATAGCTGCAGTCAAATAACGTAACTCTTAATACCATAGAACCGTTGATCTGCTAGAGATTCATCCTCTTCTATTCTCATTCAACATCCTGCTGCTGACGTCATCAAAATTACTTTCTCCTAGATGCATGTTTTAACTAAAAAGTCTTTTTTTATGGGTTTTTAGTCGGTTAAAATAGTTTTTAAGGGGTCAAAAAAAAAAAGGGTAAAAATTGAAAAAAAAATCGTTATACATTTTGGACATTCATCTTAATTTATTTTTAATCAGTTCATATGCATGTCACGTTGGTACAGTGGTAACGTCACCAACTTTTAATACTACAGTTTTGCTTTTGGTTTCGATTCTAGCTGATGGCACCCAAATACTTTTTTTTTAGTTTTGAAATCACGACTCTATAATAATATATATGAAATCTAGACAAATTAAAATATCATATTTAAGCGTATTTTACGACCGGGCAAAGCCCCTCCCCGCCCATCGCTAATAAAAAATAAATCAATTTGATCAGGGCTTATGATAAATTACCTGTCGAACCAGCGGATATCCCCTAAAACTGCTATAACCATTCCATTTTATGGTATGTTTTTGAATTTTTTTTTTTTTTTTTTGAGATGAGGATTTATAATTCATATTATTTGGGTTATACGAACTGCTGTTCCTATCTTGATAAGATTCAATTGTAAATTACATTCTTCTGTGAGTTGAGGGTTCAATCAATACAATTGCAAATTGCTTAAGATTTCTACCGATGATGAAGATGCTGCTGTTGATGATGATGACAATGATGATGACGATGATGACGACGATGATGATGACGATGATGACGATGATGATGACGATGACGATGATTTTGACGATGATGATGATGATGATGATGATGATGATGATGATGATGACGACGATGACGATGACGATGATGATGATGATGATGATGACGACGACGACGACGATGATTGAATCATGAATTGTGGAGAACACTCTCTCCATCACGCAAGCAATGCCCATTCACTAGTCGTAGATTTTATTTTAGAGTTCATTTTCATAGAATTGACAGCACAGTCTACTTTACTATTTCATTTCTGGGGGTGGGGAGTGATTTACCCGAGAGTGTTAGTTATTCATTAGCCCTGGCTGGAACTTTCGTCGACTTTTATACGAGCGTACATGGTGTACGCTGGCAACAAACACCAGACGGAAATCAATGAATGCAACAAAAGAGCGAAAGATTAGACTAAAAATATGAACTTATTCCCAGGTATTCCAGTCAATTCTCGACTTGTGAGAAGCTTATAAATATCAATCGATTAATATTCAATCTTCACACACACACACACACACACACACACACACACACACACACACACACACACACACACACACAATCTCTCCCTCCCTCCCTCCCTCTCTATCTATCTATCTATCTATCTATCTATCTATCTATCTATCTATCTCTCATCCACAAACGCATAAAAATATATAGATATAAGATATTTTGTAAATCAATATTATAACTTCGTTTCACTTTCGAGATTATTTTCTATGTGTGTATAGTGTATATAGGTCCGAAAACGCTTACTTTCCGGGTTAAAGGCAACTAAAACAAATGCCGATAAAATGATTTATTATAAACTTCCAACACGTACAATGTGCATGATAGTACACTGTTATTACTGCATATCGGATAGATAAACACTGTGTAACTGGGTCACAGGTAAAATAAGCCTCGACTAACAAAACTAACTAAAGGAAAACATTACCAACGCTATCAGGGAAATCACCAGAGAAGATCTACAGGCAGTACCTGCAAACGTTGTTAAACGTGCCCAGAAATGCATGGATGTCAACGGAGAGCATTTCTTTTATAACACGTAATTTAAACAATAAAAGAATGTTCCTCCTGTTAACCACATTTTCTGGGTTACTTTTAAGTTGTCGGGTTCGAATCTCCCGACCGGCGGTAATCGTGACACCCCTGCGCTGATGATTCCCGAAAGGATGAAACACAAGTTTCTGTAGGTATTTAATAACTATTACAGTAAATAATTATGGCAGCTTCTTTAAGACGCTCGTTTCTTGCCGTCAAGCACTTTACAGTTGAAATAAAGTCGGTTACTTTAGCTCGCATGAGCAGATCATGATATTATAATCATTAGATTTCTCTGATAGACGTTAAAAAAAAAACCTTTAAAAATAAATGTTTACATTTCAACAATATTTATCGCGGTTGACGGTGGCCGTGGATTTGTTCCTTGCTAATGGAATCAGAGATGACTTTGTTGCAGGGTCCAAATCTCCCGACCGGCGGTAATCGTGAAACTCTGCACTGATGATTCCTGAAAGGATGAAACCCTAGTATTTTATAATTATTATAGTAAATAATTATATATATATATATATATATATATATATATATATACACTTGTGCCCGATATTATTCATACCCCTCGGATCTTTGAGATTTATATAAGAATATTGCTCAAACCAGAAGATAGACAATATTAAAGGGATTTCAAACAATAAATCAAGCATAAGCATTTAATTTAAACTCAACAAATAAATAAATTATGCAAGTCTGAAGCATTATACTAAGAAAAACAATAATGGCACTAGTTCAAAATTATTCATACCTCTCTTACTAATAGTCAATAGCATGCCCTTTATTCTTAATAACTGCCTGTAACCGTTTTGGATATTTATCAACAAGGTTTTTACAATCATCAACACTGATTTTTGACCATTCTTCAATGCAGTAGTTCTCTTAATCCCTCAAATTTCTAGGTTTCCGCTTTTTAACCTCAGTTTTCAATATGTGGCAGAGGTTTTCGATAGGGTTCAGGTCAGGACTCTGGCTAGGCCATTCCAAAACATTAATGTGATTATCCTCAAACCATTTCTTGACTATTTTGGCGGTATGTTTTGGATCATTATCCTGTTGAAGGACCCAGTTTGGTCCTAAATGGAGCTTCTCCGCATCCTGTCTAATGTTTTTCTGGAGTATCTCCAAATATTGCTCCTTCTTCATGGTTCCATCTATCTTGACCAAACTACCTGGACCACTAGCCGAAAAAGAGCCCCAAAACATTAGGCTACCACCACCATGTTTCACCGTGGGTATGGTGTTCTTTGGGTTGTAAGCTTCTCCTTTCTTCCTCCAAACGTAAGAAGCATCCATATGGCCAAACAATTCAATTTTTGTTTCGTCAATCCACAAAATACTTGAGAAAACGGACTCTGGAGAATTCACATGGGTCCTAGCAAACTTTAGACGTGCTGCAAGGCGTTTTCCGGTGTGCAATGGAGTCCTTCTTGGTCTTCTTCCTTTCAGACCATTTTCATGCAGAGTCCTTTGCAATGTTTGCCTTGATATTTTTATGCCAGAAGACTCCAGATTTTCTAAAATGTCCTTAGTAGTGGTGGTTGGATTTGCATTAACACTTCTTACAATATTCCTGGTGGCTCTAGCAGACAGTTTCCTTTTCCTTCCTCTACCAATCAAGTTGTTTGTTGTGTGGTGGCTCTGGAATTTTTTGATGATGCTCTGTACTGTTGCTGTAGGGACCTCAAATTTCTTGGAAATTGACTTGTAACCTAAACCATCCTTATGTGAATTCACAATTTTAGTCCTAAGATCATTACTAAGCTCTTTTTTGTTCCCCATTCTAATAATTTTTATTCTTTTTTTGGTTTTCAGTTGATATCATTTTAATTTCTGAAAAATGCAAAAAACGAAATGAAATTAATCAAAGGTTGTATAAAAGCATTCAAAATAAGAATCAAACAGGAAACAAACAGTCAGAAACTCGATTAATACTGAAAAAATAAGGGGGTATGATTATTTTTGAACATTGCAGATTTTATAAATAGCTGTATATTTCTTTTATTACAAGTATCCCGAGATTTTAAAATGACGAAAATGATCAGAAGAGGTTTATTAAGAATATGTATCAATATGGACGTAAACAATAAATTCTTACACAGTTACACCTAATAAACTCAATTTTCAAGAGGGGGTATGAATAATATCGGGCACAAGTGTATATGTGTGTGTGTGTGTGTGTGTGTGTGTGTGTGTGTAGGAAATTTTTAAATATTTTTTAGATTACATTTTGTATAACACTGTAACATTAAAGTCCATATAAATATTAGTATCAATATTTATAAGATAATTTTTTTTTTTTTTTACACAGTGATCACGACTTATCAAGGCCCGGAAGCCACTCAGGGATAAGGATTATTGCAAGTACATTACGTTAGTGTGGAGATTTGATGAAGTGTTTACTTAAGGGGGCGGTTCATTAGGAATTTGTTAACATTGGACTTGAACACATCCAAGTTGTAGTCCGGTGGGAAGCAGGCAGACGGAACAGAGTTCCACAGGCGTGTAGTTCAAAGAAAGAAGCTTTGTTCATGGAATCCACGTTTTGATTTAGGCACAGATAAAGAGTGGGGGAAATTTTTCACAGTGGATTCGGCTAGGCGGGTGTTTTTCGTGAAAGATTGGCGAGGGGGGGCTAGAGAATGGAATTCAGACGAGCACCTGCCATGGAAGTAACGATAAAACAAGGATAGGCTCACAACGTCTCTTCTGTGGGAGAGAGGTTGCAGGGTAGAGAAAAGGGCATCCCCCACTAAGCCACAAAGTCTATTTTGTACTCTGTCAAGGCAGGATAGGCTGTTTTTTGCAGCTCCTGCCCAGATATGGCAACAGTATTCCATCCTTGGACGTACTTGGCTTTTATATAAATAGAGAATTGCATCAGTAGTTCCAATCAGATAGAGAATCTCACTATACAATATAGAGTTATAGTATAAATGAACAATTTGGAATTAAATTCAGTAAACTAAAAAAAAAAATTATGACAAATTTATTATTCGACAAAAAATACAAAAATTTTAAGTTTTTGCCTTAATCCATGGATTTTCAATAAATGGCTCATCTCATCAGAGGAATTGTTTTTAGCAAAATAATGTTTATAGGAAGTCATAAATTTTGCTATTTAGCACATAGATTGAAAAGCTAAAAAGCTAAAGATTAAAAAAGGATATTCCATGGCGTAGTTCAGTTCAACGAAGAAATATAGTTGCACAATCGTGAGACCCAAGGCAATGAAGAAAATATAATACAAATGGAGAGTTTTTAATTTTCAAATGTATGCATACGAGGCAACCCATAAAATGCGATAAGGTAAAATCCATTGCAGACTGTAATATTCTGACCAGTGTACTGTACAAAAGATTTTTATGAAAAGTTTGTTGTATAAAGTTTACTGAATTATTTTTTATATAATTAATATAGTTTAAAATTAGTACATTAAAAGTATAATAAAATAGTAAAATTATAATAAAATATGGGTCAGTATGACAGAGAAAAACTGTATAGTTCCATCAAATATTGAAATACAAAACAACATCATTTTGATAAAACATTTCCTTTGATGAGATGAGCCATGTATTGAGAATCTATGTACTAAGAAAAAAGCTTTAAATTTTTGTATTCCTTGTCAAATAATAAATTAGTCGTAATTTTTTTTTAATTTACTGAATTTAATTCCAAATTTACATATATGCGTGTGCGTGTGTGTGTGTGTGTGTGTGTACACTGCCGTAAAACAAGCGCGCGCACGCGCTTGTTTTATGACAGTGTACGGCATAATCACGTTGACCCATCGGTTCCCGTCGGGTTTAAACCCACCGGTTCCCATCGGGTTTAAACCCTAGAAGTCTGTGACATATTTCCTTTTTATGGACGCGCAGCATAAACGCAGACTCCACAATATTATTGTATCACGTTCATGAAAATGAAAGATACTTTTCCAACTACCATGGATAATGTACTTTAAGAACACACTTAGTTATGCTAAACTCTAGAAGTTTGTGACGTATTTCCTTTTTTATGAGTGCCCAGAAAGAATGCAGACCCCACGATAGTCTTGAATACCCCTCTCATCAAAATGAAATATACTTATCCAGTAAAGTGTTAAGTTATTGTCTATTATCATTTATTTTGTGAATCGTAAAACACAGATGATTCTCTCTGCTTATCTTGGCATTTGTTTCCAGTCGTCCTGTACATACACTCCACTTGCCACTGGTATTTAACAATGTCAACTCAGGAGAGGTATGGTTTGAGATTGTGCGCCTCCTGCCACAAAAACCGGCATGGACTATCCTTCTCTTGAAGGTAGATGAGCCTCTCTTAAGCCGTGGTAGGCAACACACCTAGTGATGGCATCACGATAAAAAGTACCCTTGATAACCTTGGCGAAGCATCAAGTATTCAACTATGGGCAAAATTTGAATTGGACTACAAACTTGTGTAGTGAGTTCGATCTTGGCTGCAGTTGTATATTACGTTATATTTTAATGGAAATTTGATAAGCTAATTTAGAGGACGGCTCTTACAGAACCTGTTCATATTGGACTATATCATAGCCATTCAGGAAGCAGCTCCATAGCATTGTGCTCCATAAACGAGCAGCTCTAGGGAAATTTCTGCTTATAGAATTTTCGCTAGATAGAGTGTGGGGGAAATTGTTGATAGTTGTTGTAACTAGTTGGTGTCTGCCACAAAAGACTAACAGGGAGAGATCATAGAGTGAAACTCAGTCGAGCACCTGCCATGAAAATAATGATAGAGCAGAGAGAGGCTTGCAATGTCTCTTCTATGATAAAGAGGCAGCAGAGAGGAGAAAAGAACATCGTCCACTAGATTTCGCATTCGGTTTTGTATCCTGTCAAGGCAAGAAAAGGTGCTCTAAGCAGCTCCTTCCCAGATGTGGCAACAATACTCCATCTTGGGGTGTATTTGGCGCTTTATACAGGTAGAGGATTGCATCAGGAGTAAGATATCTACTGGAGTGGTGGAATGATCCAACCATTTTTCCGGTTCTTCATGAAAAGAGTTTTATTCATTTTAAACAGCCGAGACGATTGACGATCACGCATGAAACGCTGCGAAGAGAAGCTGTGGCGTGAGACAGGGCGATAAAAGACCCACGTATAAACAACCCGCGCACGTATGTATAAAGACTTTTATTTGTGAAGTGTTGAAATTAATGTTTTAACTCGACGAATAAAAATTTTTTAAAAAATCCGTCGCTCGTACTAACGCGTACAAAAAATAACTACGATTGCGTAAAGCAATCTTCTCTTGATTTTTTCAACTTCTTCTTCTTCTTCTTCTTCTTCTTCTTCTTCTTCTTCGTCTTCGTCGTCGTCGTCGTCACAAAATCACGATTACATTCCGACCCTCTTACAAAAAAAACAAAAAAAAAAACGTCTTCATTTTCAGACTTTTAATTGCGAGAGTGCCACGATTTGCATATCTTTCTTCCCTTCTCCTCTTTTTCTTGTACTGGACGGATTCCGGGTTCGAATGACGATGGTTCTTGTGCACATTATTTTGTAACCTCAGTGTTGTTCAGTTCCGCTACAATTTGTTATTAAAAATGTTACACTAGGAGGTCCGCCCTCCTGACTTTACCTTCTCTTTTTGAGAAAGAGTTAGTTTATTGCTAATCGCCTGAGGCGCTTCTACCGGGGAATGGTGTCAGGGCGGCTTAGGCATATTTGTTTTAATAGGATAGAGTGAACTTTCAATCCTAACCTGATCTTACGGCTAACCTCCCGAGGAGGTAAATAAAATCCGGCCAGCGAGATTGACATAGGAATGACTGAATGATTGAATTATACTTAAGCGTACGTTAACTACATTCTCTTTCTTTCTTTCTCTCTTTCTTTCTTTCTTTCTCTCTCTCTCTCTCTCTCTCACCCCCCCCCCCCAACTTACAGAGAATGTAGCCTGAAACACTTGCGTTTTCTCAATTATATTTACAAGTGCCTTTGTTAGCAAGTACGCTGGCATGTAAATCCCCTCCACCTCCCCGAGGAAACCTGTGCACGCGTGATAAGAAGCCAGTTTCCATGGAAACGCCGAAGATGCTGAAGGTGATTTCAATTGAACAGATAAACAAATAAATGCGCGCTCAAATCAATCAATCGATTAATATACCGTTAAAATTCTGAACGGAATATCTTATTTCATTATTTCTGCCCGTTGTCATCGGAAACAAGACACGGAGAGAAATATTGTGAGTACAAAATAGACATAACTCGACAAAAAAAAATATGAAAATAAGGATTTTATGGATAGATGTGACTCTTTTTTTTTAATTTCTTATCAAGGGAGTGGGAGGAATCATCACTTAACAAGACCTAAAAGCTATTCGAGGATAAAGGTTAATGAGTGTTAGGTGGCCGTTGAGACAACATTGTGATGATCGGTAAAAGCGGAACTTCTTGGGTAGTGTTTATTTATTTATTTATTTATTTAAGAGTGCGGTTCAACAGGAACTTGTTTGCATTAGACTAAAAGACGAGTATAGAACATTTGTAACAGAGCTGTTAGCGCTGTTAGCAGCAGCATATGATAGCTGACGTCACAGCAGAGACAAAAGGACACGCGGGGACGATGAAGCGGGGGTTCGGAAAAGCACGTGTTGGAGACAGGTGGGTGACGTCACAGCAGAGACAAGAAGTCGCACGTGGCTGAAGTAGCAGGCAAAAAAGGTCTTTTGTTAAAAACTAAGATAGCGAGTCGAATTTCTTTCCTTTTTCTTTTCCTTTGTTATTGCGATGTCGTTGCTACATGTTAGCAAAAACGTTAACATGTAGCAACGACATTACACATTCGCAGAAGAAACTCGTCTAGCTACAACAGCTGCCAACAATTTCCCTTATTATTTATCTGTGCCTAAAACTAAACGTAAATTACTTGAGTAAAGTTTTTCCTAGAACTAATCGCCTGTAGAACACAATACCGCAGGGGTGCTTCCCAGCTGACTATAATACGGCAGTTTTCAAGTCTAATGTGAACAAGCTGACAAGCATATGGCTGCAAATGTTCTATGGAAGTAGGAACCAGATGAGCACGTTTTTTGCTTGGGAGTCACCACTTATCAAGACCCCGATTGCCACACGAGGATAAAGGTTAATGAACATAAAGTGGTAGTGTAATAATCGTTAATGGTGTAAATTGCGTAGAATTTGATTATTTATGGAACCGACTCAACAAGAACTTGTTTAAATTGGACTTGAAGACTACTTTATTGTAATTAGTCAGGAAGCAGGCTAATGGAATAGTGTTCTATAGGCGAGCAGTTCTGGGAAAGAAGCTTTGTTCATGAAATCTGCATTTAAATTTAGGCACAGATAGAGAGTGGGAAAATCATATATAGTGGTTTTATCTAGTCAAGTGTTTTTTTGTGAATATTTGGCAAGGGGGGACCATAGATTAGAGTTCAGTCGAGCATTTATCATAAAAACAGCGATAGAGCAGAGATAGGCTTGCAGCATCTCTTCTGTGGGAAAGAGGTTGCAGGGAAGAGAAAAGGGCATCATCTACTAGGTTTCGAAGCCAGTTTTGAACTCTACCAAGGCAAGATAGCTCCCATCCAAATGTGACAACAGTACTCCATTTTAGGACGTACCTGGCTTTTATACAAATAAAGTATTGCATCAGCAGTGAGATACCTACTGGAGCGGTACAATGATCCAACAATTTTTCCAGCAATCTTAGCAACAGATTTGATGTATGTGTTCCATTTTAAATCAGAATTCATAGTCAGTCCCAGAAGCTTGTCAAGACATGGAGTTTCCCGAAGATGAGAGCCATTTATTTCAATTGGGGTGTTATGGGGGCAGAGTGATTATGATGAAAGGTGAGAAGCTTAACCGAAAAAACTCTAACCGTGAGAATCTTGACATGTCGCTCTGACTTAAAAGATGTAAAGATGATCATGGTGATGTTGCAACCAAAGTTTCTTCATTTGCTTTGATTCTACAATAAAGTAATCTCTCTATATATAAAACTGTGTGTGTGTGTGTGAGGACAACTCTCAACCTATATTCTCAACGAATTTTGGATCTTCAGACTTGAAATTTGGTATATAGGGTATTCGGAAACGTGGAAAAACTTTTTAAGCGGTTTTCATCCGGAAAGAAAAGGTTGCTAGGGGGTTCCAAATTGGAAAATTGGTACTTGGGTGATGGGGGGAAAGGTCATTGGAATTTTATCTCTTTGTCAACTGTTTCACGACTGTGCATGCGTGAAGTGTACACATGACAGATTACTTATGTTAAGAATAAGTAGGTTTGAAAACACTTTTAAAAGATTGTGGCAAACTGACCTAATGGTTATCGCACTTGACTCACTTGTCTTTAGATTTTGGTTTCGATCATAGCTTGAGCATTTTTTTTTTTTACATAGAGGTCACCACTTATCAAGGCCTGGAAGCCACTCGGGGATAAGGGTTATTGCGTGTACAGTAATCAATGGGATAGTATTGTAGTAATCGTTAGTATTGGAGATTTGATAAAGTGTCTTACTTAAGGGGGCGGTTCATCAGGAATTTGTTCATGTTGGACTTGAAGACATCCAAGTTGTGGTCAGGTGGGAAACAGGCAAACGGAAGAGAGCTCCACAGCAGTGCAGTTCTAAGAAAGAAGCTTTGTTCATGGAATCTACGTTTTGATTTAGGCACAGATAAAGAGTACGGAAAATTACTGAGAGTGGTTTCAGCTAGACGGGTGTTTATCATGAAAGATTGGCGAGGGGGAACCAGAGATTGAAGCTCAGACGAGCACTTGCCATGGAAATAATGATAAAACAAAGACATGCTTGCAATGTCTCTTCTGTCGGAGAAAGGTTGCAGGGAAGAGAAAAGGGCATCCCCCACTAAGCTACAAAGTCTCTTTTACTTACAAAAATTGAACTGTTTAGAAAAACACATAACACTTGCATATGCATGTTTCAGTTTCTTTCCATGTTTTTTTTTACTTCATTTTCTTTAAAAGGAATTCGACGTTATGTTTAATACCGAGCAACTCCAGGTACGTCTACTAGTAGTTAATATAATAAAACTTCATGCAACATTGTTGTTCAAAAGCTCATAGTCTGTTATGTTATGATGGATTGTTCCAAAAGTAATGCCTCCTATTTTTTTGTAATTCCACCCAAATGGATCAGAGGGAATTGCTAATTGCATTGTTATGATCACCAAACTTATGCATTCATGACCTGACTGTTTTAGCTCTCTGCTGCAGATATTAATGGTGTGAGACTCAAAGAAAGCAACCCCTGTCATGGACGTGTGTCAGAAGCGGAGATACATAATTGAATTCCTGGCAAAAGTGCATTGAGAATGGTGGTGACTTTGCAGAAAAATAAATCCGTAGCTCTTCAACTTTTTGAGTTAAAAAAAATAGGAGGTTTTACTTTTGGAATGATCCTCATATGACAAAGCGTTTAAGCATACCATCGTTCACCGTTAGTAAAAGTTCATTAAAAATGGTAATAACTATGTAGAAAATTAAATTCTGGAGTACAAAACATTTGTAGCGGACTGGTGGTATATTATATCCCTCAGTCGTACAAAAGGAAAAATGAATTAAATTGAGAAAGAAACGAACAACGCGTTTATTGAATTAAACAAACTAGAATTTATTTCGGGAAGAAACAAATGAAAGAAAAGGGTACAACACGTGTTTAGTTTGGCGTGCGTCCCTCGCTGTTAGCTGGTGAGAAGGAAAGTCTATTGTTGTAGAGAGAGAGAGAGAGAGTGTGAGAAAGTCAATCCAGGCCATGGAGAGAGAAAGTGTGTAAGGTGTACGTACTGTCTGTTGGCTCTTGCCCCACACATAGTAGCAGAGGGTGTGAAGTGCACCCCGAAAGGAGCGGTAAGTCCGTCGACCGCTCAGGTCGGGAGCCGAATCGAAAAGAAGGAAACAGCTCAGGTCTCTTGCTTTTGTAGTTGTTTCCAACGTCCTTCGCGCATGTGTGGATTTCCTTTAAAGGGAAGTGACGTTGCCCATGTGTATGTACGTGTGCGCATATGTGTGCGTACATGTGTGTACGTGAGCATTTGTGTGTATGCACATGAATGTGAGTGTATGTACATGAACGTGAATATATGTACGTTTGTGCATGTGTGCGTATGTTTGTGTGCGCATATGTGTATGACAAGAAAAGTGGTTTGAAATGTGAACGTGTGTTTTTGTGTGAGACTAAAAAAGACTTGCACACATTGCTCATTTTAATGATACCACTCCCGTCTTTGTTGCTCTTCAACCTTTTGAGTTTAAAAAAATAAATAGGAAGCTTTACTTTTGGTACTACCCTGGTATAAACACTTAAACATGCAGGTCCTTATATATCTGTTGCATCCCTCTGCCTGTTCTACAAGTATTTTAGTGGTGAATGCTCTGACGAACTGCAATCACTTGTACCCCCACGACGTGAGCACCCTCGACAAACCCGACAGGCTGCTAAATCCCACCCCCACACTGTAAAGATCCCTAGATGTAAAAGATCTTTCTACTCCAATAGTTTCTTCTCCAGAACCGCTAGACTTTGGAATTCCATTCCAGGTCCCTGCTTCCCCAACAGTACTGACGTGCAGAAGTTCAAATGTAACGTGAACCGACATCTTGCTGCCCAAATCCCTACATAGTACCCCAGTAGTTGTTGCCCCTGATAGTAGCCCCTACACCAAAGTGGCAATGTGCCTTGTTTGGGGTGAAAATGTGAAAAAAAAAAAAAAAAAAATATCTGTGGATTCAATCACTCGGACTCTGATATTTAGTGTTTGATAACGATCTATTACAAAAAAAGAAACAGGTTATTTTTGTATGCATGAGATATATATATATATATATATATATATATATATATATATAGAGAGAGAGAGAGAGAGAGAGAGAGATAGAGAGAGAGAGAGAGAGAAAGTTAGTGTTGCTACATACAACTACACTTGTTAGATATTGGCATGAGCAACGCGGAAAGATGTGCTGATCGACGCTCCTCCCCCTGGCTATTCAACCACACTGTGAGTAATAATCCCACCCTCCGTTGGGAACAGCACTTTTATCAATCTTTTATAACCCTTTTTCACCTCAACCAAGGCATATTGTCATTTGGACGTAAAGAGCTAATATTTAGGATTATGGAGGTGGAGGATTATGTAAGGAGATAAGAAAGATGTCTGTTTCACTTTAAACTTCTGCATGTTAGCAGAGTCAGGGAAACAAGAAACAAAGTCTCACAGTCCGAAGGAATAAACTATTAGAATAGAAGGTTTTCCAGCATCTAGGATCCTCTACAGAGAAGAGGTGGGATTTTGCTGCTAGACGAGTTTGTCAGGGCACATTCTATTAAAATACTTGTAAAATAGGTGCAGGGATGTAACAGTGCAGCAATGGGACACATCTTTCCGGCTTGAAATCCCACAAGCCAAAAGCCTGGAAATCTTCATCTAGAAATCTTGTCTGTGGTCACTTCTGAAGCTTAAAAGTGTCACTCCATGGTTTTGATTCAAACAGGGACCTCGTTATATAACAATTACATATTGCATAAACTTTCCATTGTTCGTTCCCAGGGTGTTTAGGTGAAGGGTTGGAATGAAGACGGAGAGGCGGCCAAACCCCATTCATCAGTCAAAATGGGAGATGACGGTAGTTAAGTGGTTAACGACATGGACTGACGACTTGATATATAGAAATATTTTGTTTCTTTGTTGGTGGCATCAGTAGGTTTGGACAAGGTTGTATGATACAGAGATGACTCACCTGGTGACTCACCCACGCTGCTGCTGCTGCTGCTGCTGCTGCTGCTGCTGCTGCACTGCAATGGTTGTACATGTTAACTTTTTGGTATGAGAGTCGATTCGTAATGAGGTTAATAATAACGTCAGAGTTATCAGCTCCTAATACTGATTTTCGATTTGTTTTTCTTTTTTCCTTCTTTTTTTTTTGTTTTTGTTGTTGTGGTAAGAAAGACAGACACTGGTATAGTTCAACAAAAGGTATTTATATTTGATGGAATACATAGAGAATGAGCGCCAAGATCACAGTGTAGTATCCGTTCTGATGCTACACTTCACCTTTTCTGTCCTCGGTCAGTGGGTGAGAAATCCTTCTAGACTGAGGTAATCTTTATTTTCGTTAGTACCCCTCTTTGGGGAGCTGGATTTTCCCCACGTACTCTTGTCAAATTTGGGCTGGTGCATCTGCTACTTGTCTCTCACCCCTGTACAGGTTTCAAAAGAGAGTCACTAACATGATAGGTCCTGAACTGTCATCTAGGCTTCAGCCTCTGTCCCATCGACGAAATGTTGCATCCCTCTGCTTGTTTTACAAGTACTTTAATGGTGGATGCTCTGATGAACTACAAGCATTTGTACTCCCTCGATGTATAATACCCCCGACAAGCAGCTAAATCCCACCCCTTCACAGTAGAGATCCCTAGGTGTTAGAAAGCCTCCAATAGTTTCTTCCCCAGAACTGCTAAACTTTGGAACTCTCTTCCGGAATTCTGCTTTCCAAACTGTACTGACATGCAGAAGTTCAAGTGTAATGTGAACAAACATCTTGCTACTCATCTCCCTTCATAATATCCCTGCAACTTATGTCCCCGATAGTAGACCCCTACTTCAAAGTGGCACTGTGCTTTGTTTGGGTGAAAAGTGAATAAAAAATCAATAAAATAAAAAAATTAAAAACCGATATTGTGGGGAGACAAGTAAATAGGTACATAGAGAACGAGAAGTGTAGTACTTGATGCAAATATGGCGTACTACAAGTGACTGTCTAAAGTGGTAGCTTCCGTAATAGTGCGCGAGTTCCTATATTGTGTATGTGTGAGTCCCTACAGCACTAAATTAATTTCAAATAAATGTCTTTGTTACAAAAAAAAAAAGGAGTCGGGTTATTACTTGTCCTATGTTACTTGTGACGTTGACTGTATACAACGTGTGGGTCCTATGTGTAAACGTGTCAGTTTCCTTTTAACGTTACATAAGTTGTGACTTATTAAATTGTAATCCTTCTAGACTGAGATAATTTAAATTTTTGTTCCTATCCAGATTACTCGTCTTTTTCTCCACATTAAAAACTGATATTGTGTCTAACTCTGCCCTCGTGGGGAGGAAAGTAAATAGGTACATAGAGAATGAGAGTTGTAGTCCTTGATGCAAATCTGGCGTACTACAAGTGACTCTTGAGCCGTGTGCGAAATGACGTCACAGTAAGGAAAAAGGATCCAGCGCAGCCGTAGCTGAGATTGAACTCACTCCATAAGTTTGTAAGTAATTCAAATCTTGTTGGTAGCTGATTACTTGATGCTTCACCAGAGCTATCAAGGGTATTTTTATTGTGACTCCATCACTAGATGGGTTGCCTACTATGGCTTACGAGAGTCCCATCTACTCTCGGGAGAAGGATAGACCGTGCTAGTTTCCCAACCTGGCTTTTACCTTGCGGTCCATACAGCACCTCACCTTCCCAAATGGTCACCCATCTGGTACTGGCCAGGCTCAATGTTGCTTAACTTCAATGATCTAGCAAGAACTGGTGTGTCAACATGATTGTGCTATATATATATATATATATATATATATATATATATATATATATATATATATATATATATATATATATATATATATATATATATATATAAGAAAAAGAAAGACTATAAAAAAAGGAGAGAGAGGAAACGGATATGGTTTAACCCGGATATAAGAGAATTCTCCCGCAGTCCCTGCAGCTCTCTTATATCCGGTTACACTTATATCCGGGTTATACTGTACATTAATACAGCCTCTAATTTGGGACCAGAGAATATCTCTCTTATATCCGGATCTCTTATATCCGGGTTACACTGTATTTGTATTTATAACAAGACAGAATCCATAGAGATCAAGAGTTGTAGTACTTAACGCCAATATGGCGTACTAAGTGTGCCGTCACAGAGACACCGAGAGTGGTACCTCTCGGTATATTTATACCGTTAGGGAGATTACATAAATTGTGTATAGGTGAGTCTCCACGACAATTAACTCACCCCAAAGCAATCATCTCAATGCAAGTGTTTTACCTGCTTCTTTGAAGAATTAGGATATTCTATTTCATCAAGTTTAGCAATGTATGGGAGTGAATACAATCTCTACTATTATATAAAAGGAACTTTGTGTGTGTGTGTGTGTGTGTGTGTGTGTGTGTGTGTGTGTGTGTTTGTGTGTGTGTGTGTTTGTGTGTGTTTATATGTTTGTGTTTGTGTGTGTGTTTTTTGTTTTTTTTCTACATGGAGGTCACCACTTATCAAAGCCCAGAAGCCACTCAGGGAAAAGGGTTATTGTGTGTACAGTAATCAATGGGATAGTATCGTAGTAATGGTTAGTATTGGAGATTTGATAAAGTGTCATTACTTAAGGGGGCAGTTCATCAGGAATTTGTTTGTGTTGGACTTGAAGACATCCAAGTTGAAGTTGAGAGGGAAACAGGCAAGCGGCAGAAAGTTCCACAGGCGAGCATTTCTAAGAAAGAAGCTTTGTTCATGGAATCTACGTTTTGATTTAGGCACGGATAAAGAGTGGGGAAAATTATTGACAGTGGTTTCAGCTAGTCGGGTGTTTTTCGGGAAAGATTGGTGAGGGGGGACCAGAGAATGGAGCTCAGACGAGCACCTGCCATGGAAATAATAATAAAACAAAGACAGGCTCGCAACGTCTCTTCTGTGGGGGAGAGGTTGCAGGGAAGAGAAAAGGGCATCCTCCACCAAGCCATGAAGTCTATTTTATACTCTATCAAGGCAGGATAGGCTGTTTTTAGCAGCTTCTGCCCAGATGTGGTAGCAGTACTCCATCCTTGGACGTACTTGGCTTTTATATAGATAGAGAATTGCATCATTAGTGAGATATCTTCTGGAGCGGTAGAAGGATCCCACTATTTTCCCAGTGACCTTGGCCACAGACTTGATGTATGTGTTCTATTTCAGATCAGGACTAAAGGTCAAGCTTATCAAAACATAGGGCCTCCCCTAGACGAGAGCTATCCATTTCAATTGATGCCAGATGGGGATCAGAGCGTTTATGATGTAATGATAGGAGCTTGGTCTTAGATGCATTAAAGGTAACCAGCCACCTCTTCCCACACTGTATCACGCACTCAAGATCTGAGGAGAGAGAATCAGAGAGAACATTGTCATCTACGGCCTTTGATGTACTGCCATAGATAGCCGTGTCATCAGCATAGATGTCAACGAATGATTTTAGTATGTGTTTTGGGAGATCATTAATGTAGATCAAGAAGAGAGTTGGGCCCAGGATGAACCCCTGACGGAATCCAGCATTAATACTGTGGGCCTCTGATTTCTGCCCATCAACCACTACTCTTATGAGCCTATCAGAAAGAAATGATTTAATGATTGAGAAAACATTTCCAGTTATACCATAGCTGGAAATCTTGTAAAGTAGGTCTTTATGCCATACCTTGTCGAAGGCCTTTGATATGTCAAGTGCAATTGCCCTAGAAATGAAGCCTTTGTCGAGAGATTCACTAATCCTATGAGATATAAGCGTTAGCACATCTGCTGTAGATCTAGCAGAATGGAAACCATATTGCATTTCACTAAGAAGGTTATTTATGCTGAGGTGGTTGACTACTTCTCTATTTAATATAGATTTCAGCAACTTACTCATGACACACAGGAGACTTATTGGTCTGTACTGAGAGGGAGATGACTTATCACCTGAATTCTTAAATACAGAGCATACTGATGAGGTTTTCCAGTTTGGTAAGTATGGAGGCAAGTTCTGGTCGTAGCTTTTTTAACGCTATAATTGGAATACCGTCAGGGCCAGTTGCTTTACTGGAATCAAGGTTCCTGATTAGCTTGGCGACCTCACACACAAATATTTGTATGTTACCTAGCATGTTGTGTGTTATAGGAGGAAATACGGGGAGTTGATGGCCTTCATCGCATAGGGTAGAATTTGCTGCAAAGTTCTTGGCAAATAGTTTGGCCTTGTCTGATGCTGACGAGATGACCTCTGGTCCATTGATAATGGTTGGAATAGAACGCACGCTTCTGTTCAGGATCCTATTTGCTATTTGCCAGAACTGGTGGGAATTAAGCTGCTGCTCAGCTACTTTGGATTTAACGGATTGAGCATATAGCTCTCTTGCATTTTTTATTACTCTTTTACAGTGGTTGCTGGCGATCCTGAAAGCAGCTCTAGTCTCAGTCCATCTATTACGTTGGTAGCTTTGTGTTGTGTGTGTGTGTGTGGGTTTGTGTTTGTGTTTGTGTGTGTGTGTGTGTTTATGTGTGTGTGTGTGTGTGTGTATGTGTGTGTTTGTGTGTGTGTATGTGTGTGTGTTTGTGTGTGCGTATGTGTGTGTGTGTGTGTGTGTGTGTGTGTGTGTGTGTGTGTGTGTGTGTGTGTGTGTGTGTGTGTGTGAGTTTGTTCCCTATGGACTCCTTAACAGCTGGGCCGATTTTTTCGGAATTTCATACAAATGTACTTTATGTGTCTGGCAGTGTTCTTAAATATATTTTCTATCAAATAAGTATTGATAATCGAGAAAATGCCGTGAAAGAAAGAACAGGCAGTTTTGACTAAAATTAACGCCTTATACAGCCTAACGTCACAAGTGCATTTGAGATGTTTTATTACCGCACAAAGCTGAAAGTTCCGGCAAAGAAAATCAACAGTAAGCTCTTGACTCTTGCATTTAAACTTTAATTTAAGCCATTATCACTGCATAAGTACAAAGGCCCGACATATAAAATCAACAGTAAATTCTTTGATATGACAGGAGCACATTCGAAATGAATGTTTAGAGTATAATTGAACCATGATACTTGACATTTACATTTTAAATTTTAATTTAAACCTAAATAAATTTTATAAATAATTTTATAAACTCAACAGTAGGTTCTCTACAGTGCAACATAGACTACAATAGACTAAAGTACTGTGTGGAGGATTGAAAAATGGCCGATTTTACCGATTTCGATGACAATAAAATATGGGAAGGTGAAACATTCGTTGGATCTCCATCCTAGTACAGACATATGGTAGAAAGTAAAACACTGTTAGCAGTCGTTAGCAGTCGTTAGCAGTCGTTTAAATCTTGAGCCTAATTTCCGATTCCAACAACAATTCTTTTATTTTTTATTTTAATTTTTATTCATTTAATTTTTTTTTTGTTTACTTAAACCTTAATTTACCATAAAACTGATGTTCAAATGCTAAATATTTATTGTTTTTATGCTATCAGTAAAACAAAAATCTATATATCATACTAACGAATTTGGTAAAAATGACACCGGAAAAAATGTCACAGTAAAACTTGCACGAATGAATAAATAGGAAAAAACGCCACAGTAAAACTTGCACGAATGAATAAATAAGAAAAAATGCCACAGTAAAACTTGCACGAATGAATAAATAAGAATAAATGCCACAGTAAAACTTGCACGAATGAATAAATGAGAAAAAATGGCACGGTAAATCTTGCACGAATTAATAAATAAGAAAAATGGCACGGTAAAACTTGCATGAATGAATAAATAAGAAAAAATGGCACGGTAAAACTTGCACGAATGAATAAATAAGAAAAAATGGCACAGTAAAACTTGCACGAATGAATAAATAAGAAAAAATGGCACGGTAAAACTTGCGTGAATAAATAAATAAGAAAAAAATGTCACAGTAAAACTTGCACGAATGAATAAATAAGAAAAAATGGCATGGTAAAACTTGCACGAATGAATAAATAAGAAAAAATGGCACCTATAAAAAATGTAAATGAAAATCTCATAATGAATTTATCCAATCACTTTTTTCAATCAATTATGGAGGATATAAATATCTCCACTGAACCAAAGTTGAATATCAAGTGTAGCAGCAAGTCCTGGGAAGAAAGAACAATTGGATCAAAACTGGCTTCAAAACCTAGTCGGTGATGCACTTTTTCTTCCCTGCAACATCTTTCACACAGACGTCGCCAGCCTGTCTCTGCTCTATAACTATTTTCATAGTAAGTGCTCGTCTGAACTCCGATCTATGTTCCCTGCTTGCCAGACTTTCACAAAAAATGCTCGACTAGATAAAACCACAATACATGATTTTCCTCACTCATCAAAACTCTTTGCCAAGAACTTTGCAACAAACTCAACCCTGTGTGATCTGGACCACATACCTCCTGAATTTCCTCCAAAGACCGAAAATAATTTGAGCAACATTTGGCAATGTTCGGGACAAGATCACAGTGTAGTATCTGTTCACTACACTTCATCTTTTCTGTCCTCGGTTAGTGCAGGAAAGATCCTTAATGGCTGAATGCCTGAGACAATTTTTATTTTTGTTCCTACCCAGAGTGCCTCTTTTTGGGGAGCTGGATTTTCTCCACATTAAAAACCGGCCTTGTGTCTAACTCTGCCCTCATGGGGAAGCAAGTATATAGGAACATTCACATATCTGTTCTTGATGTTAGCAAAGCAACTGGTACTGACAATACTCCAGTTTTAGTTAGGGCTATGACAACAGAATATTCTTATCATTGTTTTGACTCTCAAGTATATATTCGACACAGTTAGACACAGTTAATCAACCGAGAACCACATCACTCTATATAAAAATATATAAGATATCAACGGATACACACTCGAGAGTCCAAACAATGAAAAGAATATACTGTTGTCCTAGCCCTAGTTATAGTACTCAAAAAGCTGCAACCGAAACTAGCACTCATTCTTGCAAAGCTATTTAATCGATGCTTAAAGGAGAATTGCTTCCCAACACATTGGAAAACCTCTTTAGTCTGCCCAGTATTGAAAAATACAGGAGATTGGTCTTCTGCATCTCAGTACAGACCAATTAGTCTTTTGTGCATCGTGAGTAAGTTGTATGAAGGTATGTTAAATAGAGAAATTATCACCCACCTCAGTAAAAACAACCTACTTAGTGACAAGCATTATGGTTTCTGTCCTGCGAGATCTACAGCTGATGTACTGACTGTAACTTCATGTAGGATCAGTGAATCTATCAATAGGGACTTCCTTTCTAGAACAATCGCTCTCAAGATATCAAAGGCTTTTGGTAGGGTTTGGCATAAAGGTGTACTTCACAAGATCCTTTCTCTCTAATAGGCTTATACAAATAGTCATTAAAAGGCAGAAGTTCGAAGATTAAAGTATCAACACTAGTGTACTCAAAGGCTCAATACTGGGCACAGGTCTCTTCATTATCTTCATCAATAATCTCCTAAATCACATTCTGAATTCATTCGGCAACATATACGCAGACAACACTACAGAGAAGTGATCAACCACCTCAACAGTAATAATCTACTCAGTGACATGCAATATGGTTTCCGTCCTGCTAAATCTACAGCTGATGTGCTAACTGTAATATCACACGAGATTAGTGAATCTCTCGACAGTGGCTCCGTTTTTATTTTCCATGCAACCTCTTTCCCACAGAAGAGACATTGCAAGTCTGTCTCTGCTCTATCGTTATTTTCATCGCAAGTGTTCATCCAAGCCTCAATCTACGACCCCCCTTGCCAAACTTTCACAACAAGCAATCACTATAAAAAATTTCCTGCACTCTTTATCTCTGCCTTAATCTAAACGCAGATTCCATGGACAAAGTTTCTTTCCCAGAACTGCCTGCATGTGGAACACTGTTCCGTTGGCTTGATTCTCAACCGATTACAATATGGTAGCCTTCAAGTCCAATGTAAACAAGTTCTTGTTGAACCGTCCCCTTAAATAATTCCAATTCTACTCAATCGGTTACTAAACTACCACCTTACATTCATTAACCTTTATCTTCAAGTGGCCTTCAGGCCTGGATAAATGGTGATTCCCTTGCAAAATAAAAAAAACAAAACATCTATGGTAACACTTTAAAGATCACCAACGACCAAGATTTCTCTGAATTTCTCTCCTCTAATCTTGAGCACGTGGTGCAATGGGGTAAAAAGTGTCTGGTTAATTTTAATGCATATAAAGCCAAGCTTGTATCTTTTCACCACCAACGCTCTGACACCATCTGGCCTCAGTTGATATAAATGTCTCCCGTCTCAAAGAAGCTTCCTGCTTTGACAAGCTTTTGGGACTGGCCTTCACCTCTGACCTGAAAATGGAAGACTTACATCAAATCTATTGCTAAGGTTACTGGAAAAAATGGTTGCATCATTCTATTGCTCCAGAAGGTATTTCACTCCTGACGCAATCCTATACCTGTATAGGAGTCAAATGGAGTATTGTTGCCACATCTGGGCAGGAGCTGCTCAGAATACCCTATCCTGTCTTGACAGAGTTCAAAACTGACTTCGAAGCCTGGTGTGATTCCTTTTTTCTCCTCCCTGCAATCTTTTTCCCATACAAGAGACTCCCTCTCTATCGTTATTTTCATGATAGGCGCTTGTCTGAATTCAGTTTATTGCCCCCCCCCCTTCACGCCAAACTTTCGCAAAATTTTGTCTAGCTACAGTCACTACCAATAATTTCCCCTACTCTATATCTGTACCTAAATCTGAATGCAGATTCCGTGAACAAAGCTTCTTTCTTAGAACTGCCTGCCTGTGGAAATCAGTTCCGATGACATGCTCTCCAGCTGACTGCAACATGGTCGTCAAGTCCAATTTAAACAAGTTTTAGATTACTCGACCCCTTAAATAATTAAATTCTATCCAACTTCCACACTAATGATAACTAAGCAGTTGTCTCAGTGACCACTCTACACTCATTAATCCTTATCCTCAAGTGGCCTTCAGGCCTTGATAAGTGGTGACTTCCTTTTAAAAATGAAAAAGAAAAGAAGAATTGTAATGTACACTCTACTCTTAGGGGGACTTTACTTTTACGAGAATATGTGCACATACTGTATTGGTGTTTAAAGTAATCCGAAAATGAAAAAAAAAAAAAAAAAAAAAAAAAAAAAAACTCTATAACTAAATATTTAGAGTTTTAAAAAAGAATTAGAATCCGAAGTCAATAATTGTACCGGAATTGGTAAAAATATCTGAATCGTCCCATCACTAGTCACAATTTTTGTTGCCGCCACTCGTCACTGGAATAAATGCAACAAGCACAGATTGAAATTTTGCAAAAATCATGGGCGAAACTTCTCAGTTGTCGTCATCATCACTGGTGTCAGTTCTTCCACAGCTTCATTACTTTTATTCCGGTGTGCACGATTGCCTGTTTTATGGCGTCTCACACGCATCTCATAACATTCAAGGCCTCCCTACATAGCACGGGTGACCTTATACCGTTTACAATGGGGCTATATATTCTGTTCATTATACTCCCCCCCCTCCTAATCACATCTTTACACATATAATGTGCTTATAACGGACTATTTCATTTTCTTTAAACAATCCCTTTTTTTTTTATTACTTTCGACTGTTAATAAAGAGAAAGAGAGAGAGAGAGAGATACGGTAGCGAGAATGTTAAACAATGTATAAAATAAGAGCATATAATGAGAGAGGGTGAGAGTGATAGATAGTAAATTAATATTCGATCAATCACTTGATGCGTTAATTCCAAATTATGATCAACCAGAGCAATCAAATGGAAGTTTTTTTTGTTTTTTTTTAAAATATAACTCAATCCCTAAACTGAAGAATAGTTTAACATGTATATTGTGTTAAAATATACAGGGAAAAACCTTTGGGAAACGAACATTGATTAAATCATCATCATCATCATCATCATCATCATCATCATCATCATCATCATCATCATCATCACTACTACTACTGCTACTACTGCTACTACTACACAGAGTTAGCCAGAGAGTTAAAAGGGATTTGGATGGTGAAGAAAATCAAAATAATACCGATAATAGTTGGAGCACTAGGAACAATTCCGAAAAACTTTGAAAAAAGAATGTCAGAAATCGGAATCAGTGGAATAGCTGCAAAAATACAACGACTAACGATAATGAAAACGGCTGAAATATTATGGAAAACACTTGAATGCGGAGAATAATACAATTATACAGTATAACGAATAAGCATTACAGGGAATGAAGAACATTGAATCTGCATATCTACAAGTTCTACACCTCCATCACGCATCCCCTCCCATTGTCTCATCACCGTTCCCCCAATAGAAAAGTGATACCAAAGAGCCGAGAAGGGTCAAGGAGGATGGAAAGACCGAAGAGAGAGTGCTGACCAGACCTCCGCTGGACAAGCGTGAAGAGAACTGGGACCTTGGGGAGGCTTAGTGCCACTCAAATTCCAGTATAAACAATGGCCACTGCCAGCAAGAAATCAATGGTAAATGTCTGTTACGATGAAGCAAGGGGAGACTTGTTGTCACTCAGTTTCCAGAGAACACCACAGATTTCCAATCAGATCGGTTGTTGACTTGTGTGAATACTCGCTGTGAGCCAATAATAATAATAATAATAATAATAATAATAATAATAATAATAATAATAATAATAATAATAATAATAATAATAATAATAATAATAATAATAATAATAATAATAATAATAATAATAATAATAATAATAATAATAATAATAATAATAATAATAATAATAATAATAATAATAATAATAATAATAATAATAATAATAATAATAATAATAATAATAATAATAATAATAATAATAATAATAATAATAATAATAATAATAATAATAATAATAATAATAATAATAATAATAATAATAATAATAATAATAATAATAATAATAATAATAATAATAATAATAATAATAATAATAATAATAATAATAATAATAATAATAATAATAATAATAATAATAATAATAATAATAATAATAATAATAATAATAATAATAATAATAATAATAATAATAATAATAATAATAATAATAATAATAATAATAATAATAATAATAATAATAATAATAATAATAATAATAATAATAATAATAATAATAATAATAATAATAATAATAATAATAATAATAATAATAATAATAATAATAATAATAATAATAATAATAATAATAATAATAATAATAATAATAATAATAATAATAATAATAATAATAATAATAATAATAATAATAATAATAATAATAATAATAATAATAATAATAATAATAATAATAATAATAATAATAATAATAATAATAATAATAATAATAATAATAATAATAATAATAATAATAATAATAATAATAATAATAATAATAATAATAATAATAATAATAATAATAATAATAATAATAATAATAATAATAATAATAATAATAATAATAATAATAATAATAATAATAATAATAATAATAATAATAATAATAATAATAATAATAATAATAATAATAATAATAATAATAATAATAATAATAATAATAATAATAATAATAATAATAATAATAATAATAATAATAATAATAATAATAATAATAATAATAATAATAATAATAATAATAATAATAATAATAATAATAATAATAATAATAATAATAATAATAATAATAATAATAATAATAATAATAATAATAATAATAATAATAATAATAATAATAATAATAATAATAATAATAATAATAATAATAATAATAATAATAATAATAATAATAATAATAATAATAATAATAATAATAATAATAATAATAATAATAATAATAATAATAATAATAATAATAATAATAATAATAATAATAATAATAATAATAATAATAATAATAATAATAATAATAATAATAATAATAATAATAATAATAATAATAATAATAATAATAATAATAATAATAATAATAATAATAATAATAATAATAATAATAATAATAATAATAATAATAATAATAATAATAATAATAATAATAATAATAATAATAATAATAATAATAATAATAATAATAATAATAATAATAATAATAATAATAATAATAATAATAATAATAATAATAATAATAATAATAATAATAATAATAATAATAATAATAATAATAATAATAATAATAATAATAATAATAATAATAATAATAATAATAATAATAATAATAATAATAATAATAATAATAATAATAATAATAATAATAATAATAATAATAATAATAATAATAATAATAATAATAATAATAATAATAATAATAATAATAATAATAATAATAATAATAATAATAATAATAATAATAATAATAATAATAATAATAATAATAATAATAATAATAAGAAGAAGAAGAAGAAGAAGAAGAAGAAGAAGAAGAAGAAGAAGAAATAATAATAATAATAATAATAATAATGATAATAAATATTGCAGTTCTCTTAGTCTATATGTCTGTTTGTCGGTCGGTGCGTTCCATTTTTTTCTCGGAAACTACAGTTCCGATCTGACTGAAATTTTGTGTGGGACTTTGTTATGATAAGATGTAGTAAACTAAGTATTATGTCATTCGTTAGAATTAATAGGGATTAGTATTTAAGTTCCAGTTTTCCTCGGAAACTACTGAGCTGATCTGACTGAAATTTTGCATGGGCCTCTGTTATGATAAGGGACAGGGAATTAAGTATTATGGTAGCCGTTCGATGCACAGTTAGGGATTAATAGGGATTAATAGGGGTTAATAGGGGTTAGCATTTAATGCAAAACAGTACAAATTTAACAATATTCAACCATCAATTTGGCATAAAATACGCATTTTAAGTCAACGGTCTATAACTTTTTGCCTATTTTTAACGGGCTAAAACTGTCTAGTGGAAATATATTCTCAGTTCGCCACGTGTCTCAGATCTGCGTGCATTTTTAATCTGATAACGGCCGAATCTTTACAAGCAATTTGTTTTGTTTTGAGAATCGTGTTTAAGCAGATAAGCTAGCAAGTCCATTATAACCTAATTTGTTAGCTGATAGGAAATATGGCCGCGTTTGAATTTTTTTTTTTTTATCGCTGGTCGGGAATTAGTCTGCAATCCATGTGACCTTTCCAAGAATTTACACAGACGTGTCACAAGCCGAACATCCGCTGTTTAATCTCTGCAGACAATCAAAATCCCTCTCTCTTTGACCGACATCTATTGTCCATACGGACACGACCCCCCCCCCCCCACGTCATGTACACCCACCCACAAAGTTTTACTCGATGCTCAAGCAAAGCACGTGCTTCTAAATGTTCTTCTTTTTTTTATGATTTTAACAAACTCCGCTTTTCGGCACTTCCAACTCAGTCTCCGACAACTCCACGTCGGCATCTTACGGCAGGTATCGTAAGCAGCCGAAAGATGCCGAAGTGATTAGCCAATCATCTGCGAGAAGGCCACAAGTGTCAATGAAAGCGTAAAATTCATTTAACCAAGACAAAATTTTGGTGCTTATTCAGAATTACACTTATGAAAAAAAATGCAGAAAAAATCTTTATGTCATATTCCAAAAAATTACATAAATTGATCAAGTAGTTTTTTTTTTAACTAAGAAAATTATAACTTATAATTTTTAGCGATTTTACTACTAAACTGTGTTGAACATAAGGCTGATTTTGGCCTCGACACTTCAATTTAGGTTGTCTCATCCTTATTTATTTCATCGGATTTCATCATGGCCGATGAAAACACTACGATTTGCGAAATTTGTAAAATTTGATTTTTTGAATAACAAAAAAAAAAAAAGAAAAAAAAAACTACTGGATCAAATTACGTGATTTTCAGAATATATCGTTTTCATTCCGTGGCTGGTACGTACATTATACAAACTTTTCTGTATTTTCTTTAATTTTTATTTTCGCCATAAGTAAAATTCTAAATAAGCACAAATATTTTTTTTCATAATGAAAAAAAAAAAAAAAAAAATTACTTTCAGCACACTATGTCAACGTGAAACCCTACCTTCCCCCCATGTTAAGAATGCCTTTCTGAAGAGCGATTCTTAAGATCGGGTAGAAAATTCAGACTTGGGAAATCTGTATTATTGTCTAGAGGCTGAGTTGGATGACATGTAAACGTCCATTGTAAATTTTCCCTTCTAGTTATTTTGAATATACTATCCGAGAAATAAAATGAAGATATTTCTTTGAATTACTCACCAAAATTTGATATTTTCTTGTATTAATTATATTACTAACAAGACCTAAACCTAGATTCCATGGACAAAGTTTCTTTCTTAGAACTGCACACCTGTGGAACTCTCTTCCGTTTTCCTGCTTTCCAACTGACTACAATATGATTGTCTTCAAGTGCAACGTGAACAAGTTCTTGATGAGGCATTCCCCTTATAAGTAATCCAATTTACCAAATTTCCATTACTAACGATTACTACGATATTATCCCATTGACTACTGTTCACTCATAAACCCTTATCCTCGAGTGGCCTCAGGGCCTTGAAAAGTGGTGACTCTTTTGTAAAAAAAAAATAATGATAAATAACAAGATACCTGCCATACAATCGGAATAGGAATCGAGAATCAAAGAATCAGAACTTTTAGGAGTATCGGAATCGATATCGGAATCTGAAAATTTGTACCTATTTTCCGATACCAAAAACGATTCTTTTAATTGTCTTTTTATGTGATTTTGTATAAAGCAAAATCTTTCACTGCTGGTATTAATAATAAAATAATAAATCTTTATTGATTTTATACTATCAATAAAGCTCAAATCTATACATCATCCCCTACAAGTGTTTTTTTTTATGTTTTTTTACGGTAATCGGTGAAAAAATAACACCTCTATAGTTAAATATTTAGAGATTTATAAAGAACTGGCGGGGTACCCGGTGTTGCCCGGGTGTTTGGAGGTATGTGTCTAAGGGGGGAGGGGTTAAAGTAAAGAATAAGGGAAGTAATAATCCTGTTTAAATATTAAAAAAAAACGATGTTAAACTTCTTAAAAAATCGGAAAAAAAAACAGTGAACAAACGTAAAACTTCTTTAAAAAAGAAATCGGAAAAACAAAAAGCAAAAAATAAGGGGAAAAATCATGAACGTGTTCGGAAAAACAAAAACGAAAGAGCACATCGAAAAGCGAAAAAAATGGCATAAATAACCCTTCGATTCGGTTCCCGGAAACGGTATAAGTGGTGGGCGGGGAAGGAGGAATTAATTAGAGAGAAAAGATTTTACTACTTCCATTGATTTTAACCGATTGTGGCAGCTAATTCACAACAGAAAAAATATAGGAATCTACGATTAGCGAGGAAGTGGAGAGGTAATATGCCTATAACACACCTCAGATATTGTGCTGCAGTTTGTGCATATTACATTCGCATGAAATGTCTTACTTTTTAATTCTATTAAGGTCAAAATCATCGGGGGAAAAATATGTTCATTTTATATATATATAGGGATTAGAATCGGAATCGGTAACTGTGTCGGAATCGGAAATTTATTACAGAATCGGCAATTGCATTGGAATTGGGAAAAATAATATATATATATTGGAGGAGGGAAAATCTTTCTCTCCCCTCCTCTCTCTCTCTCTCTCTCTCTCTCTCTCTCTCTCTCTCTCTCTCTCTTTATATATATATATATATATATATATATATATATATATATAAAATTATGTCAGCCCCTTTAAGAAAACACGTTTCTTATTGTTGAGCGCTTTCAGTTGAATTAAAAGTCGGTCAATTTAGCTCTTATGCACAGATCATCATATAATGATTAGATCACTTATACAAGCATTAAAACATTTTAAAAATAAATGTTTAAAATTCAACAGCATTTCTCGCGGTTTACGGTAGCCGAATGGATTAGGTCCTTGGTAATTAAGCCAGAGATGGCTACTATCGCTGGGTTCGAATCTATCGACTGGTGTTAATCGTGACACACTGCACTGATGATTCCCGAAAAGAATGAAACACTAGTGTTTGTATGTATTTAATAAGTACTAGACTACCCGTGACCCGTTGGGTCAGTATGTTATATTAGCTATGGAATTCATGTATGAGCGTGACACTTGTGACGTAAAGAAAATAGTTTTTGTTTTGACATAACAGAAACATTTCTATGAAAGTATATTAAAATGAAAAAAGGATAGATTTCTATGAGTCGTTCTGTTTATTATAATTGATTATTTTTGAAAAAAAAAAAATTTACACTTACTGAATTATAAGTGGTTGGCCATACTTATAGGTAAATGTGCACTGAAAAGATACCATAATACTTATTATAGTTAAATTCAAATTTTGATATATCTGCTTTTTTTTTTACATCGTTCATTTCTGTATTACGTTTAAGTTATTTTAAACCCCACTCTTCCCATGTTAAATAATAATTTCGAAATAATAACGTTAATATTTCAGCATTCTAATTGTTCTTTTTTTTTCGCGTTTAAATTATCCAAATAAACAGTTGGTAATACTGTCTGCTTCTTTTTTCATCGTTCATTTCTGTATTACGTTTAAGTTATTTTAAACCCCACTCTTCCCATGTTAAATAACAATTTCGAAATAATAACGTTAATATTTCAGTGCGCAGGTCTTGCGCGCATGCGCAACCGGATGTCGTAAACAGTAAAGTGGGTTACATACATCGTTACAAGATCATTTGAGTTTTATAAGTATATATATATATATATATATATATATATATATATATATATATATATATATATATATATATATATATATATCCCACTCTCTTATGGGCAAATCATCAGATCTAATTATTATCTCTCTCTCTCTCTCTCTCTCTCTCTCTCTCTCTCTCTCTCTCTCTCTCTCTCTCTCTCGGGCAGTCCGTCGATTTCGACGATGGCGGAATTATTATAGTATATATATATATATATATATATATATATATATATATATATATATATATATATATATATATATAATTGTGATTTTGTGTGAGTGTGTGCTATACATGGGGAAAGAAAGTATTTAAAAAACAACTAGAAAAAAAAACTAAAAACCTTCACCAAATGGACCAAAAGCGCCCTCTTTGAATCTAACTTTGACCGGACACTTTGAACACTTACGGTTGGAGACAGGATGTCTGAGACCACATCACTCTGAAAAACACATTTAGTATCAGCAGAGGTAAAAATAACTTTTCAAACTTTAAAGAAAAACTTTTTACGAAAACATCTGAAGAGAGCACACCCTAAGCTCGAAACGCGTTATAAAAATACTTTAAAATAAAAATATGATGAAAACCTTTAAAAAAAACCCACAATTGTTGATGGCTACACTCTTTTAAATATATATATATATATATATATATATATATATATATATATATATATATATATATATATATATATATATATATATATATATATATATCCCACTCTTTCGTACCTTCTTTCTCCTTTAACTTATTCACTCCCTCTCCCTGTCCCGCTCCCCACTCTCTATTATCTCCAGTCAAGAAAGATCTCCCCCCATCCACCCGAGAATAAAATAGATATTACATATTAATTTTAGCTCAAAGACCAAGAAAGGATATTTTAATTCGAATTTAAGCCCAAAGGTCGATGGAAAAAAAAATCGCTCTAAATGTTGACCCTCCCCGGACTAATGTTGTTCCCGTGGACCCACAAAAGAATGACTATTAAAAAAATGTGCCCATATTCTGTTCGAAGGAATGGCGAAAAAGAATCTATCAGCTTTGCAGATGTGCCGGGGGTGACAGTGGTTAAGCGGTTAACGACACGAATTGACGACTTGAATGTTCCAAGTTCGAATCCAGTTCGTTCGACAAAATCACTTTCATTTAAAATGCTGACAAACTTCACGTGTTTAAGTGTCTGATGTCTTTCTAAAAAAAAAATTACCAGGGAAACCAATGCCAACAGTAGAACCTTCGGATTCATGTGATATGATGATGTGGATGTGTCTTGTGTAGATTTTTACCTTTAGCTGGACACACATGCACACACAACAGCTCTTTATATAATAGATTGCATCATTTTATTCAAAATATATTTTGTATGTATGATAATTATAGCTCTACAAAATCATATCATGTTTACAGGAATTTTTTAACACATAAAGAATTTATTTGCACAAAAATAATCAAATAGCCAATCAAATAGCAGCCATCTTTAATTCAAAATGGCGGCAAATTGACCAACAATCTAGACATGGCGTCGATTTTTATTTCTGAATATCAGATAGTTTATTTACGATATCGATATCTGAATTCAAAAATCTTTTGACGTGAAAGTTTACACAAAATCCAAATCAGTTCCTAGATTATTATTTCCACTTTGTTTTTTGTGTGTTTTTTTTTTTTGTGTGTGTGTGTTTTTTTTCTGTTTTTTTTTTCTTCTGTTTTTTCGTTGTTTTGTTGCTTTTACAACTATCGCGATCATTCGCCTAAGTTTGCACCGATTTATCCTGTTTTTTCTCTCCTTTTCCTTTCTACTGATTTTTCGATTTTCTTTTATTTTCGTATGAACCGTTATAGTTTTAAACCAGAACCATTAATCGAAGATTTCAAACGCAAAATGTAATCCTTGAAAACGGATTAAATTGAAACTTTCAAGTCTAGCGATCCAAACGACAGGAAAAAAAACAAAAAAACAAAACAAAACAAACAAACAAACAAACAACAAAAAAACAAACAAAAAACAACACTTTTATGAAAGTCAACATTTCTGCTTAAATCTAGAAATGATTTCTATTTCTTGTGATTCTAACATTATCCAGCATAATCAGACATTTTCTCTGTTTGTGCAATCGTTTTTATTTTAGGGAATTGTTTATACAAACGGCGTTCCAAAAGTAATGCCTCCCCCTTTTTTTATTACACCCGAATGAATCAGAAAGGATTTCAAACATCATTGTTATGAAAGCCGAATTTATTCATTCATAACTTGACAATTTCAACTCGCTGTTGTAGATATTGGCGGCCTGGGATTCTAAGAAATCAATCCCCTGTCATAGACGCGAGTCAGAAGCACAAATGCGTCATTGAATTCTTGGTAAAAGGGCATTGCGAATCGTGGTGACTGTGTAGAAAAATAAATTCTGAAGCACAAAAAAGTTGCTTGTTTTAATGGTATGACTCCCGTCTTCATAGCTCTTCAACTTTTCGAGTTAAAAAATATAGGAGGCTTTATTTTTGGAACGACCTTCGTATGACAAAGCGTGAATCGGACACCCATAGACAGCCATCATTCATTGCTGGCAAAAGTGCATTGAGAATGGCGGTGATTATGTAGAAAAATAAATTCTGGAGCACAAAAGATCGCTCGTTTTAATGGTACAATTCCTGTCTTCGTTGTTCTTCAACTTTTTCAGTAAAAAAAAAAATAGGAGGCTTTATTTTGGAACAACTCTCGCATGACAAAGCATGCAGAGGGCACCCATGTACAGCTATTGTTCACCACTAACAAAAGTGCATTGAGAATGGCGTTGACTATGTAGAAAAACAAATTCTGGAGTACAAAATTTCGCTCATTTTAATGGTACCACCCCCGTCTTTTGTAGCTTTTCAACTTTTGGAGTAAAAAAAAAAAAAAGAAGCTTTACTGTTGAAACCACCCTTGTAATATTATGTAGTAACGTTTAGATGCAAGTGTATAAAAATGGTGTTAAAAACGGTATTTATCACGTAAATTTTAATTAAATGCACGAATGAAAAATTCTATTTGAAGTAAAATATGAGAGTTATGCGTTCTTGTTAGGATATGACGTCATGAACAGGAAGTATGAAATGAGACGTGGTGGACAACGAAAAACGATCAGCTTATTTGACGTTATTAACTTCCTTTCCCCAACAAGATGTGACACAAGTCTAGAAGGTGAGGAGAGTCAAGCCAGTGTCCACAAAAAGGAGCATTCTGGCATTAAAAAAAAAATATCTGGGCAGTTCCGTCAGTATCCTCCAGTTGGAGCGTCTGAAACAACAACAAAAAAAAAAACTGACTCCATCCTTAAGAGGAATAGCATGGATCTGGGAGGATGTATAAGTTTGAATACAATACCTCAGCCCAACAGAAATGGTCCAGTTTCTGATTGTTGAGATTGAAATTTTATGTGATATGTCTATCAACCTCACAGGCCGCCAAATGAATGGCAGTGGTGATTTTGACCGATGCACTGAGTTTGGTCGCCTTCTTTAAAGCTCTGTCTTCGTTCCATTCCCACCACTCGGGGAATGGACTATTTAATAAAAGCCTATGTAATATGTTAATGTTACATAACGAGGTCCATATTTGAATCAAAACATTTGAGTAACACATTTAAGCTTCAGAAATGACCATGGGCAACATTTCCAGACACTTGGCTTGTGGGATTTCACATAGGCAAGATGTGTCCCATTGCCGCAATGTTGCATTGCTGTGATTATTTTACAAGTACTTTAATGGAATGTGATCTGACGAACATACATCCGACAAATCTATCTAGCAGCAAAATCCCTCCCCTTCACTGTGGAGGTCGCTAGATGCCAGAAAGCTTTCTACTCTAATTGTTTTTTTCCCCCCTAGGACTGCTAGATATTGGAATTCCCTTCCTGTCTCCTGCTTCTCTGACTGTACTAGTACACATAAGCTTAAATGAACAGACATCTCGCTTATCTCCTCACATAGTCCTCTGTAGGCATGGTTTCAAAATAGAAGCTCCTTACGTTCAAGTGGCGATATGCTATTGGGGGTGGGGTGAAAAAGATTTTGTAAAAAAATGAACAAGGGGAATGCATTAGCTGAGATAATGAAGGAGTCGGAAAAAATTGTAATAAAACCTTCCACACTCAATTGCAAAAATTACATTTGATTAAAAGTTATTAATAAGATTAAATGTTCTCTTGCTTTCATTATAATAAGTTTAATGAGAAATGTTAGGAGTGTTTAAATGAATAAGTTTATACATTGGTTTTTGATGAGCAGACGACAATTTGAAAGAGTTAATGAGTGTGTGTTTTTTTTTTTTTTTTTTTTTTAAATTTTCCCTTTGAAGATTGTAATGCTGGGTATGGGGCAGCTAAACCAGCTGCCAACATCGCTCTGCTTTTTATTGAAACCAACCGAGAGCTCTTTTTAGTATCCTTGCTGTTCCCTTAAGTGCAATTGTCTGGATCTCTTTTGCACTTGGTTAGTGCGTATGCTTATGATTGTGTGTGTGTGAGTTAAGAAACGTTTTCCGGACGCCTAGGTAAGGGGAGTGAGAATAAAGCAGAAGTTGACTGTCATGGACGTTGACTCAACCTTTTTTTTTATTAAAGAACTAGCATGGAGGCGCCCAATCTTGCCGGTCGTAAATATGCTTAAATGTATTTTAATTCATGCAGATTTCGTATTTATTATTAAGAACCAATTCTCTATTTTATTTATTTATTTGCAGACTATTATCCTCATCTTTTATAGTTGTTGTTTTAACGACGTTTCGGCCAACTATTCCTCTAGCCTTCATCAGGTGGTTAATCGCGACGGGATAGGAATGCTGAATCTTCATGTATCTTCAGTAATTACTGCCTTCCATAGTTATTGACGTCTCACCACGTTTTGGCCAACTAATCCTCTGGTCGGCTTTGGGTAGCATTGAAACTAATAGTGTTAGGTTCGGTCTTCTCTTTCATCATTTTGTTGTTGAGATGCCTATGGTCATACATTTCTTCTGTATCTGGTCCCACATTCGCTGATACCTCACTGTGTAATTGGTATGGCTGATGGTAATGGGGGTTTCTGTTGTTATTTTTTTTTGCTTTTTTTTCAAATCTACCCTATTTCGTCGATACAGCTTTCCATCAACTTTAACATGGTATATAACCTCTCACCCTCTCTCGTCGCACAATGGCTTTCTTTCACTCTTTATGACCTTTTATCTGTGATTTCATCCGTACCACATCTCTGGGGTGCAAAGGTTGGAGTGGTTTTACTTTGTGATTGAAGTACTGTTCTTGCTTCCTGCTCTCCCACTTAATCATCTTGTTTAAATTTTTGTGTAATTCTGGTTTGAGTAGATTCTCTCTGGTTGGAAGAAGTGTTTTTGTTCTTCATCACATAAGTTTCTGTACTGATTATTACAGACCTTTAGCTGGCGTATTCCTGTGATCCATCATCGCTATTTATGGATAAGCCTTATCATCCATGGCTTTCTGGAAAAGGCTCTTTGCCATCTTTACCGCAGATTCTACTTTTCCATTTGCCTTGCTATTGTAAGAACTGATATGTGTGTGCATAAAACACCATTTTCTTGCAAACGTTGAAAATTCCTGGCTACAAAACTGGGGTCGATTATTAGTAACTACCTGATCTGGTATTCCATGTCGCGTAAAATAAGTTTAGTGATCATCATCTTTGCCTGTGTAGTTAAAAGATGATCAATTTCCCAGAAATTTCTCATGTAATCAACTGTGCAGAGACTTGACACTTCTAATAGATCTAATTCGAAATAATTTTGATATTCAGCACATACAAAAATATATATAAAAAATAATTTTCAATCTTTTAAAGAATCATAGATAAAGAAAATAGATGAAGTAAATATAGAAAAAAAATGAATATAAATTTATGGCGCCGTGGTAATCCTTGCGTTTTAAATAAATCTCCATTGTAGGCAGCTTTCAATTTATTGTAAAGCATTCTTAGAATTAGATCTAATGACTTTCTTCTTTGAGTCATTTAATGCTGCATATGAATTTATTTTTTATTTTTATTTCAAATTTGATCGTCTTCAAATTTTTTATTTGACTGCAGATACTTAGATGTTTTTGAGGTCGATTAAACGAGTAATGTTTTGATGTTATTGTTAGAAGGGATTACATTTTGTGATAAACTTGAAGAGATCTACCCCTACTTTTGCCTAGGGTCTCTCAAGAATCTCGACGACCATTAAGGGCTCTGCTAGATTGGCTACCTCATATTCTCAACATGTAGAACATTTTGAAATATAGTCTCTGATGCCATTGTTCATATTTGGCCAATACAAATATTCTCTCGCTCTTCTGCACCATTCTTTGACCCCTAGGTGTGTGGAATGCAATCTTCCTTTCAACACAGCCCGCTGGGTTGTTGGGACCATTACTCGGTTTTCTCTGAAAATTAACCCGTGTTGCGCAGTCATTTAATTCAGCAGAATAAAATATGGGCTCACCTATGCGTCAAGATGTACTTTGCCTTCTGGCCATCTTTCCACAATTACCTGCTTCAACATAATCATGCTTCTGTCTTTCTTTATGTCTGGGTGCAATTCCAGCAACCTTCCCTCTGTCAGAGGAATATATTCAGTTTCCTTGGCATCTTCATCATTTATATATTAACTATTCACTTCATGTATATATGCCCTTAATAGTGTATCTTCAAGGAATATCTTTTTTCCAGGATGATATCACACTGTAAACTTGCAACCACATCAACATATTTTGCAGTCGCTTTTGGGCATTTCCGCAATTCTTTTTTCATTATTGCTTCCAATGGCTTATGATTGGTATGATTGGTCAGCACTGTGACCTGTTGACCAAACGTATATTAGTGAAACGGTTCACATGCGTGTACTACTGCTAACAGTTCTTTTCAATCTGTACATATCTGGTCTATGTGTCTGTAAGCATTTTCCTTCTTGTAGCAATGCAGCTCCTATGCCTTTTTCACTTGCATTTTTTGTTGTGATCAATACTAGTGCTTCACTCACCAGTTTTTCTATTTTTTCAATTGCCAGATAATTAAAAAATCCTCCCAATCGTTGCACTCCCTTTATGTCTTTTGGGGCAGGGCATATCCCTTATGGCCTTTACATTCTCAAGGTCAGGATGTAACCCCTCATTGATTATCATGTGCCACAGGAATGATGTAGATGTTTGTTGCAGATTCATTCTGTTTTGCATTCATTCGCATCCCATGTTCACGACCTCTCTGCAACAGCTTCTTGAGCTTTATATCATGATCCATCAGTGCTTCTTCCATTGTTCTTTTACAAGAAGATCATCAGCTTTATTGGCAACTCCTTCCAAGTCAGCCACAGTTATATAGCACCCTCTGAAATATTTCCGGAGCCGGAGCAATGCCAAATGGTAATACCTTCCAACAAAACCGACCATATGTAGTAGCAAACGTCGTCAAGCTACTACTAACTTCATCTAATTTTCGATGCTAAAATCCATCTCACAGATCCAGGGTCAAGAAGACTTTACTGTCAACAAGTTCTGTGTGGAAATCATCCAGTACAGGTAACTGAATGTGTGCCTAAATAAGACCCTTATTTAGTGGTTTGGGTCTGTACATATACTCGTATGTTAATGTCTATTTTTCTTGACTGCTAACGCTAACGTGCTTACCCATGGTGCTCGCTCATTTACAGGTTCCATCACCTTTTTTTACAAGTTTTTCCAATTCAGTTTTCTCTTTGTCTTTGTGCTTCTGGTATTTTCCATGCTGCTACAACATTTAGTGTTATGTTCGGATCCACCTCCAAGTGTACCTCTCCCGGTAATTCACCCAATCCCTCCTTAAATATATCTTTAAATTCTGTTATGATGCTGCCCGGATGCTGGCTGCTAACTTCATCCAGATTAGATACTTTGGCAATCTTCTTGAACCTGTCATTATTGATTGTGATGAGTACCATCTGATGAATCGCAACCCTAACCCTAACCCTAACCCTAACCCTAACCCCACATAAGGGGTGGAAATCCTCCTTTACAGCAACAAACTTTACTGCATATTTCTGTCCAGTTTTGGGGTTTATCATTTTCATCTGGCACTTCCCTAATGACTTCATTTCTGCTCCCATTCCACATGACAAGAGTCTTATTTGAATGGTTTGGTTGGTTTTGTTTGACGGCATATCAACCCTTTTCGGGCTATTAATGCCGAATCCAAAGATTTTGAAGAAAAGTTTTTTGATAGAATATATTTATTGTTTTCAAGTCGGTTTCTATTTAACCCATAGTTAGGACCCTAACAGATACTACCACTTCAGGTCAGAGTGGACCTTAAAGGGTGGCTCCACACTCCCCAAAGCCTGCAAGCTGGGGCCTCACCACTGGATATAGTTTTAGGTCATATCCAGGACTTATTTGAGTGTTCAAGTGTTTTTTCCCTCACATGCTTCTCATTCAATATATTGACCGATACTCCACTATCAAGCTGAAAAACAATTGGCTTTCCTATCACCATCATCTTCGCCTTTATTATTTCTGGTCTTACAGAACTTATCATTTTGTTGTTGTTGTTGTTGTGACCATATCTACCTGTCCGTAGTCCAAATTACTATTGTCATCTGGTTGTGTTTCAACTGCATGGATATTTTTTTTTTTCGTGGATCTACCTTTAATAACAAAATTGTTCTTCCCATTGTATGTAAAACATGTCTTTCCAAATGCAGTAAATAATTCTCTGCTCTGTTCATGTCGCAACGCGCATGTCTTATACTCCTGTCACTTTCTGCCAATGTTTTTTTCTTCTTAGTTTTACAATGAACTCTGTTTAATTTCTCGGGTCTCAGGATTTTGGACTGTAGCGTTTTCTGACAGCTTACATATATGCATGCGTTTTTGTAAATCTAACTCATTTTCAGTAATTCCGCTTGTGTATTCCAAGAATTATTTGATCTCATAATATCAATGAGACACAACTGCCACAAAAATCACATATTTTTTATCAACACACAAAGCGATGTAATAAATGCTTCAGCATTTTCTGACTCTCCCTGTTTCCTTGTATGGAAGACATAACGTTCATATGTTTCGTTTGTTTTCCCTACAGCGTATTTATCGAATGCCTGAATTATTTCCACCATACTCCACCATAAACATTCAACGCTTCGTCTTCCAGCGTGTGTAGCAAGAGTGTTGTTTGATATTTTATTGGGTGCTTCTCGTAAGAATGGCATAATTCTGTCATTTCATTTTAAAAGGCCTCCAATTTGCTGACAAATTCCCTTCCATAGATAGGGGTAGTGGAGGTGTCACGGTCTCCACCAAAGGAAAAAAAAAGGATCCCAATTCAAAACGTAATAACCTTCGACAAGTATTTCGACGTGAATAATTATCCCGTTGAACTCTGAATAGTACAATTCCTGCTAGAATAATATTCACAACTTTCCCTGCTTCAATATGATATGACACATGAATATAAACCTCGAATAGATGACTCCCTACAGCACTTTAAAGACACAAAAAAAAACACAAATCAAGAACGAAAAACGACCAGCACTGCAAAGCCACGGTGTTTACAACTACGTCCGCTGGACGAGTTTAAATACAGCGGGTTTTTTCAACAGTCAATCGCTGCTAGATCGCTGCACGGCAAGGTTGGGTCTGCCAGCATCCCAACCTAACTCAGCAGCAACAGTCATCTCCACGCAGAATGGTTTAGACTACCTCCCCGACAATGGCCAAACACAGTAGCAGCAGCAGCGACCACTCGTCGTTGACGCACTCGATTCCCAGCAGTCCAGCTTCTCAAGCTAGCATGTTTTTCCCGTAACCACTAGCGACGACCTGGTAGCCGTGCCAGTTCAAACACCAGCTGGATTCCAACCCTCAGCCCGAGACCGCCTACCATCATTCAGTTTCTTTACGAAAAATAAACCTGAACGGATCTATATTCGTTTATGACGGTACCCACTGCGTTTATCATCTCTTCTTTGCCATCGTCATTTTTCGTCTTCTTCTTGCCTGTGTCGTCTTTTAGTTGTAGGGTCCATTGCCACCGCCATTCGGACCCGCAACAGAGGTCTTATCCCAGCAACAGGTCCTTTTGTTTCTTCCATCCCACCTTCAGTCATTTTTTCTTTTTACTCTGCATACACACAACAAATCAAACGTTACTTATCTGCATTTGTCCTCTTAAAATCCATTCTCCATTACATCCTTCATGATTGAAAAGCGTTCAATATCACCGTTGCCACCAGGTTTCATTTTTATTTATATGTCGATGGTAATCGATAAAATACAATAAACACGTGTGAGATCATTGCTTCATTATTCAGGACAGACTACAGAGACACCCTCATGCAACAATTGTATCTTTTGTTCTGAAATGAAGTTCTAATTTACGTTTTAAAGTATTGAGAATCGGGTTTTAGTTACTTCAATGTTCTACTCGTTGTCGGCCATGTTGATTTTTAGTATATTTTTACTGGTTTCAAATTTTACTACATACAAAAAGATAAATTTTTAACATTATTTTTTTTTTGCACAGATTTTCGTGCAATTACACTATTATACGGAAATTCGAAATTTTTAATATTGAATTTCAAGGTAAAATAATGGTCTTTACTTAGTTATAATGTTCCAGTAAAAACGGTAATGTAGAAAAAATTATTAAAGAAAACATTTTTTTAACGAAAATCAGCGAAAATAAAATGTTTGGCTAAAAAAGAAACACTAGAGAGTTTCAAGAGGATGTAAATAACGTGTAACTATTGTCCATTTTTTTTTAAGGAATTTTTTTTTTTACATGGAGGTCATCATTTATCAAAGCCCAGAGGCCACTCGAAAATTATGCGTTAACTATCACAAATATTAGTTTATTAGTTTACTTGCCTTGTTTTTTTTTTTTTTTTTTTTGCATAAATGGGTTACTTCCCTTGCCACCTGGTCCCACAGACTTATGGCAATGTTTTACAGTAAAGATTGAAAACTCGTGTTTTTTTTTTTTTAAATAATGCGGTAATATTTAAATACATTTTAGTTGAAATTGACACAAAAAGTCAATAGATACCATTGTTTTTTAAATCAATTTTTTCGTTTTCCGAATTTGACTATAATAGTGTACTTGCACCACTAGCGTAGCTAAGGGGGGGGGGTCTGCCCTGGGTGACAGTCATAGAGGGGTGATAGAATTTCCCTCCCTCCAAAATTTTTCAGCCAAGCTAAGGTGCGAAAATAGTCAGAAATAGAATTTATTTATTATACATTATGTAATTTTTAAGTTTTAGTTAAAAAAAAAATTTTTTTTAGAATATTACAAACTCTTGTAAAATTAATTAGCCATTGAAAAATCTTTTTGCCAATTTTTATTGAAAACTCTAAACTCTGTACTTTTGAAATCATTTGATGACATTCATTTCATTTTTTCAGTATGAAAAAAAATTAGAAAGAAAGGATTATATATATATATATATATATATATATATATATATATATATATATATATACTAGCAGAAGTACCCGTCGTTGACTGGGTTCAAAAACAGCCTACAGAATATGGACTGTGATTGATGAAAGTATGATAGGTTATGAAAAGGAGGGAGTTGTAAAGAGATAGGTTTTCATACTCAAAAATTTTATCCTAAGCAAAATATGATGAAAGTAAAGATAATTTTCGCGAAAATATATTTTTTATTTCAACTTTGTTTCCATTCGTAACCAAGAGTGACCAACAAAATGATGTTTCCTTGCAAAAAGGAAATGTTATATATATAATAATATAAATATACAAGAAATAAATGTTTCCATAGTCAATAAAAGTTACTTTTATGGTAGCAAAGTTCATTGGTTTGTATTTTTAAGTAGTTTGTAAAAACAAAAACAAAAAAATTTTTAATTCATGAACCGGTTAAAAAAAATCTAAATGGCAGCGACTTTGAAATGGAGAGCCCCGTTTTCAGTTTGAAGGAAGGGCACCTGAGTATTCTGTGTTAACAATTTAAGAGAGTTCCGTCAATGTAAGGAATATTTATAAGCATATTTTAATGTTTTCCGTTATTTTGTGCTTGAGGAATATTCGATTATGGCATGTGTAGTTGATATAAAAATTCATTTAAGTAGTTATCGCTTCAAATTTCGTTTTAATTTCGGTTCCCTGAAATTATTTCAAGTAAAGAGCATTAAAAACTATTTCAAAACAAAACAAAAAAAAACGTGAACTGAACTTTTATTGACTATGGTAACATTTATTTCTTGTATATTTATTTTTTCGAGTAGTCGTTTGTTGGCTTTTCTGCTAAACACTCTTACTAAATAATATCGACGAAATATCGAAAAACAAAGAGACAAAAACAGTTTTGAAAAATAATGAAGCTTTACCTACTTTAGTAAAATAATCCGAAACAGCAAAATGGGATATTAAAAAAGTAAATATGTAATTACTTTAGTTTTTTAAAGCAAAGAATCGATATAAATATGAATAAGAAGAAAATGGCGCCCTTTTCAAGCACAACAGCTTCGTTTCAGTTTTACAGTATTGAACTGTGTAGTATTGTGCCGTCGGATTCAGGGTTGTACTATTGTAATGTAAAGAACACGCAGAAAGGGTTGTAATCAATTGAATTCCTTCTAGTACACTGACAAAAAAAAGCTTAAACAGATATATAAATAAAAATAAAAAGGTTATGTAAATGTGTTTAAAAAGACACGTAATCACGTGAGCAGGATTTTTTCCTTCCTTTGACACGATAACAAGTAACGTTCTTGTTTTTTATTATTTATCTATTGATCTATTTTCGAAAGAGTCCCACGTGCAAGTAGAGAAGGAAAAAAAATCAGAGTTATGCAAAATTTGTGTCGAGAATTGTCTAAAGTTCCGACTTTTTTTTTTTTTTTTTTTTGCTTTCACTTTTATAAGAACGTGAGTTTATGAGGTGAATCTATTCGACACAATCTGATTCAACTTTAAAAAAAATCCAACGTGAATTAAGATTAAAGTTAAGGTGTTATTGTGGACCCTCACTCCTTTTAAAAAAACCTTATTAAACTTTGTGACATATTTACATTCTACGGAGGTCAGGCGCGAACGAACACCAAATAATTTTATTATACCAACATAAATGTTCCGGCTGCACTCATAATTAATATTATTTATTCTGACTCTAGCTCCACATCACAACATTTGAAGGGACATGGCTGCCAACATTCGGAATTTCGAAGAATTATGGTAGAAAATACGAGAGTATTGCAGAGTGAGAGAAATATAAATAGGCTAAGAATACTCGAAGCATTGTACATTAAAACAAAGAAGCCTCAAATAAATAATATTAATTATGAGTGCAGCCGGAACATTTTGAAATGTTTGGGATAAATGTTTAATAATGTATATATGTGTTTGTATATATAAATGTGTTTAATATATGTAAAAAAAAAAAAAAGTCCGCCCACTTAACTTGTAACAAATTACCACGTGACTAGGAAAAAATGTATATATAAGTAAATTAAAAAACAATCCCTACATTTATTTTTACAACATGCCTGAGGATGATAGAAGTACTTCTGTCGAAAGGGCTCGCGATTATGGATCCAACATATACAATTTTGAGAAGAACACAAGAAGGACTATTCGGAGATTGGAGAAGATAAAAAGAAAAATTGTAAAACAGAATAATTCCGTACTATTCAATAATATTTGTCTAAATGAGAAAACGCTGCCTATATATATATATATATATATATATATATATATATATATATATATATATATATATATATATATATATATCCCAATATTGTTGACTTGGAACAAAATTTTCTAGCGACAGTACTCCACTGCGTAGCTGAGTGCTAGTCAGTTATACCCGTATTCCTACCTTTGTACCTGTGATGTTAATACACTTCGTTTGTTAAACAAACGTCGACTTGATTTTCTTCTTTTATATTGTGTTACGACACAGCAGATTGGTGACGACGGAATTGAAACGATATCACTGCAAACAATCACTAAAAGTGATCGAAATACAAGGATTCGCGAGATTTTTACGGCAACAACACCGTCGTCATTTCAAACAGATATTGAGATGCGTAAAGATTAACAGCAAATTAATTGCTATAATAGTAATGTGACGATGTCATGAAAAAAACTAAAGACTTGCTATCAAAAACCTACAGCGAGAGAACGCGAATAATATGATCAATTATTAAAATAATTTAACAGATTCACACGAGTGTTTCGAAAAAAAAAAAAAAAAAAAAAAAAGAAAGAAAGAAAAAAAAAGGTTCACTGTGTTTTTTTTTTTTTTTTTTTTTTTTTTTTTTTGCACAAGAAACCAGTTTATTTTTTCTTCACGGTAAGAGTCTTTTTCTTCAAATGACTTGTTCAGATTAACTACCACAAATTCGAGTCGTTATTTTTTATATTGGAACAAACACATTAACTATTTATTAGTAAAACGACCATCAAATTTGATAAGAGAAGAAGAAACGGGCTGTGAAAGAAAGAAAGAAAGAATATATATCCGTGAGCATTAGTGCTTATAAAAGACCTGTTAAATAATCAAGTCATATTGTGCAAAACACTAAAAATAAAATAAATGATTTTCCCATACAAAAAGGCAAAGGTAAAAGAAAAAAAGAGATTTTTTTTTTCGATAAATGTTATTTCGATAAATGTTATTTCGATAAATGTTATTTCGATAAATGTTATTTCGACGAAGTTTATTTCTTACAAGAAATATCGCGTACAATAAATTACATTTCCAAAAGTACTTTTTTTTTTTTTTAACTTTTATGATCCAAACAAAAGAATTGAGGTAAGAAAAGCTTGGATGGACTTTTGCCCACGAAAAATATTGGGAAAACTGATTTTTTTTTTATTTCAAGTGTAAATTGTGTTTCGTAAATTGAATTCGTTACGATGGACGCCGAGTTCAGAGAGTCTCTGTTGCAATTATTCAAATTTCAAACAAAAGAAAGTCTCGCTTTGCAACAAAGACAACTTGAAAGTGAAGAGAAATTTAAAAAAAAAAAAAAAGAGCTGTTGCAACAACAGAAACATTTCGAAAAATCTTGATGAAAACACAGGAGGAACAAAGGACAATTTTGGAAGCAACACAGTTAGCGAAAGCAAACGAGAAACATAACGAATTCTCGCAGACAGCTGTGTGGAACGCCATTGAAAACTTCAATTATAACACAGAAGATGTTACTTTTGCCCATTTCTATAGGAGATATGGAGATATTTTTGTATCCGATTAGGGTACATGTACAGACGCTAAAATTGTTAGGCTTTTGCTAAGAAAATTGTGAACAGCCGAACATACAAAGTTCGTGAATCTTATTCTCCCAAAAAAGACCAGTGAGTTGAACGCAACTAACAGAACTGTTTTCTACAAAAACATCTCTTTTTCACAGGAGATATAAATGTATGAATGTCACTAGAAGAGAGGAAGACGATTACACTATTATGCAAGTATAGTAAACAGGCATTTAAACTGGAAGAATTATCATCAGATAATTTTAAATGTTTAATTTTTGTGCAAGGGTTGGTCTTAAATAAAGACGCTGAAATCAGGCGTCGTGTTTTAAATAAACTCGAAAACGAGTCGAATTTAAAACTACAAAGCTTAGCGGAAGACTGTGAACGGTTTGTTGCGTTGAAACAGGACAGTCATGACAGAGAGGAAAGCGGAGTATCGCACATCAAAAGATCCATCAGACGAAAAAATTGACTTAAAAAAATAACCAGAAGAAAAAACAGGGAAAAGATCCACCTGGACCGTGTTGGAGGTGTGGAGATAAACATTGGCACAATGAGTGCCCCTACAAATTTAAACAATGTGACATGTGCTACTAGAAAGGACATAATGCATCACATTGTAGGAAAAAATCTGGTAGAAAGACTTACAAAAATTGAACCTGAAGAACGAAATATGCGGAAATATGTACAGATTAAAATGTTTAAAAAGAAAGTAAGACTACAGCTTGATAGTGGGGTTGACATTTCCATTATTAATGTACATACATGGAAGAAGCTTGGGAGACCTGCTATGATTAAATCACATAAAACAGCGAGAAGCGTCAGTGGTGAAAAATTATTTTCGAAGGAGAATTATTGACGAATATTTCTTTTCAGAATAAGACCGTAAAAGCAAAAAATTTTGTCATGCGAAAATCAAATAACCTCTTTGGAACTGATCTGTTCGAAAAGTTTAGATTATGGGATCTGCCTTTAAGCTCATTTTGCCAAAAAGGTTGAGGATTCGAATGTGGAGGCAGGAAAACTTAAGAGGGAGTTAAAAAAGAAATTTCTAGACGTATTTTCAGACCGTCTTGGAAGGTGTACAAAAGCAATAGCAAAATTTGAAGTCAAAGCAAATGAACAGCCAGTGTTAAGAAAGGAAGGGAACGTTTCATACGCCACTATAGAACAAATAGACGGTGAATTAAAAAGACTCGAAAACATTGGTGTCATTGAAAAAATTGATCATAGTGAGTGGGCTGCACCAACAGTTTACATTAAAAAGAAGAACAAAGAGGTTCGGGTTTGTGCCGACTTCTCGACCGGCTTAAACAGGCCACTAAAAGAGCACCATTATCCGCTTCCAAGCCCTGAAGAAATATTTGCGAAACTGAGTGGAGGGAAATATTTTTCAAAAATCGACCTCAGTGACGTGCATATGCAAGTTCCAGTCGATGAGGAGTGTTCAAAGCTGCTATGTATCAATACACATAAGGGAGTGTACGTTTAACAGACTTCCTTTTGAGGTCAAAGTCGCCCCTGCGATTTTTCAGCAAATTATGGACATTATGTTTAATGTGTTGGATGTCGGAGTAGGGTACCTGGACGATGTGTTAATGAACAGCGTTAGCAAAGAACAACACAAGGATCATGTAAACAAAGTATTCGAAAGGATCCAGGATTGTGGATTTAAACTAAAACAGGAAAAATGTACGTTTTTCATGAGGAAAATAAAATACTTGAACATGGAAGAAGGCCGGATCCAGATAGATTGAGTGCAATAAGAGACATGACTTCTCCAGAAAATATTGCGTCTCTACAAAGTTTCTTAGGCTTGGCAAATTACTACAATGTATTCGTGCGAAATATGCATAAACGAAGATCACCCTTAAATGAACTGTTAAGAAAGAACCAAAAAGGGATCTGGACGCAAAAGTACGAAGAATCATTTCAGGAAATTAAAGATATAATTAAAGTCTGACTTCTTTCTGGCACACTATAATCCCAAGCGTGATATTGTAGTTGCAAAAAATGTCAGCGCCTATAGCATAGGGGCATGCATATTACACAAAATGGATGATGGAAAAGTAAAACCCATAGCCCATGCATCCCGAACACTTTTGCCAGCTGAAAAAAAAATTACTCGCAAATTGAGAAAGAAGCGCTAGCCATTATATTCGCGGTAAAGACATGCCATAGTTTCCTGCACGGTAAGCAATTTCTGTTACAAACAGATCACAAACCAATTCAGATCGAAAAAGGGACTACCACACCATACGGAAAATAGACTCCAAAGATGGGGTACTATGCTTCTGAATTACAATTTTCAAATGGAATATGTACCATCAAAAAAGTTTGGTCATGCAGACGGGTTATCAAGGTTATAACATAAGCAGACAAAGCCATTGGAGGATATGGTAACAGCAGCTATTCAAGCGGAAGCTGAGGTAAAAAATACTTTATGTGACACCATAAAAGAACTTCCAGTAACGCTTGATGAGATTAAGAGTAAGGCAGAGGTGGGCGAATCAAATTGCGACAGTGTGCTACGATCGCTGCGTGACGGAAAGTTGTACTTTTACTGTCGGTTGTTTGTCGAAGATGACAAGGCTCCTGGAACATTTACTTTCGTCACTCGTTTTGAAGACTAGTGGAAGCTAAATCCCAAAATTATTGAGCATGAACAGTCAAAGAATTGTAAAACACTGACTTCACAACTCCAGCCGCAAAAAACTATCGATGTAGCGCACATTTCCCTTATGGTCAAAGAGAAAAGGAAGTTCAGAGACATTCGGCACAGTTTTAGACGTGATACTTTTTCTTGCACGACAGAACCTGGCATTTAGAGGACATCAAACAAAGGTAACTTCTTCGAACTTGTTGAATTGTTATCTCACTACGATGTAGTGTTAAAAGAGCATCTGTTCAGCCTCCAGCAAAGCGCGGACAGCCAGGTAATATGTTTATAAATGTCGCCTGAAACACAGAACGAGTTAATTTCTCTTTTGGCATTGGATTGTGATTGGAAAACTCGTTGCTGACACCAAGGATGTAAAGTACTTTGGTATACTTTTTGATAGCACACCAGACGTTTCGCATGCAGATCAAATGTCAACAGTAATTAGATATGTACATATCAGCGATGGTGCAGTTGCAGTGCGTGAGTCATTCCTGGGATTTTTACATTTGAAAGGTAAAACAGCTACTGCATTGACTTACGAGATCCTCGAGAAATTAGAAAACGAAGGACTAGATATTAAGTTCTGTTGCGGTAAAGGGTACGATAATGCTGCAAGTATGGCCGTGATCCATGGTGGTGTGCAAAAAAAGATGAGACATTAATCCAAGGGCCGTTTTTGTACCTTGTTCTAATCATTCTTGAACCTTTGTTGGGAAACATTTGTTTTCTAACGATCCCTCTTGTGTAACATTTTTTGGCAGTCTTCAGACGCTGTACACTTTTTTCGCTTTGTCAACCCATTGCTGGGATGTGTTAGTAAAGTACACAGGTCTTATAGTCAAGAGATTATCCAAAACGCGCTGAAGTGCACATGCTGATGCAGTGAAGCCGTTAAAACAGAAGTTTAACCAGTTTGTGGAAGCTATTGAATCTCTGTGTGATGTCGAAGAAACCGGCAAGACAAGAGGCGCTGCACACTATCTGTTACCAGCTATATGCAACTTACTTGTTATTATAGAGTGACGATTTACAAGAAGTAAACGTAGCTTAGAAGTACATACAAATACCGGGTATTACCCTGGGTGTGGTTGCTCAGGGTCTTTTTGGAAGAACAACGTATGAATGTTGTTGACAATGCCGTCCAGCAAGCACTTACAAAATGTGAAGAACTTGATATCTCTACAGAGAGGAGAATCAGAAGAAAGAATAGAATGCCAGGAGAGGAGGCAAGAGACGGTGGATTGTCATTGCAGGGGGAGACTAAGAAAGCAATGTTAGAGTGGCTGGACCATTTCCATATCGAGTTGAATACAGGCAGTGAAAGACATTCTGTTGACCTTTTTCTACCGTTCAACTAGATAATATTATTTGTGCCAGCGAAGAAGGAATACAGTTGTCTGTTGCCAAGCTCATGGTTGTGTATGATGAGCTATCTAAAGAAGACCTTTGTGTGGAAATTCCACGTTTAAGGTGACATCTACAAGCAGCTGAAATGAACTTGGAGGAAGCCAAGCGTTGGACTATACTGCGATTCCTACAGTTTATCATAAAGTGGGACTTTGTTGAATCGTTGCCATATCTTACACTGGCTCTAAAATTACTTCTGACAATATGTGTTTCTGTGGCATCGTGTGAAAGAAGTTTCTCTAAAATGAAACTTATAAAAAATTACCTCCCGTCAACCATGAGCCAGTCGAGATTGTCGGATCTGACTGTCCTATCTATTGAAAATGAACTTACAAAACAAATAGATTTTGACAATGTCATTGACGAGTTTGCCACAAAGAAAACAAGAAAACATTAATTATAGGACAATAATATCGAACGTATATTCTTTTGTGAATTGCTATGTTTTGCATTTAAATGTTCGGAAACTAAACATTTCTTCTAAAGATCAAAGTACGATGGGGTGTAGCGTTTTATGTAATGTTACTATATTTATGCAATGTTACTATATTTATGTAATGTTACGATATTTATGTAATGTTACGATATTTATGTAATGTTACGATATTTATGTAATGTTACGATATTTATGTAATGTTACTATATTTATGTAATGTTACGATATTTAATAAAAATATTTATTGGGATTTGTTTTGTCCCGCTTTGTAATACTCTGTTCTATTTATTTAGTTTTATATATATATATATATATATATATATATATATATATATATATATATATATATAAACACAACTATAAAACAGAATGAAAATGTAAGAAACGAAAATTTCTTTTTTACACATGTCTATTTCAAATTTGATATGATGAAATAAAAGTGTAAAATAGCTTAAAAATTTTTACGTTACATATGCAATTTTGTTAATACGATTTTTCCAAACTTTTGAGCGCTTCTGAGCAGTTATCGGGAAGAATCGGTGTATGATGATGTGGAAACGCGATGAAAACCAAAAACCCAAATAACGCAAAATAGTTGCTAATATATGTTAAGGAGAAAATAAGTAAAACGCTATTGGTAATGTTAAACTTTTATTTTAACAAGAAAACGAAAACGAAGTAAAAGAATGTAAAGAAGATATGAAAATTCTTTTTGTAGATGTTTTTTATGAAACCTATTATTTAAATTTTTTTATTTATTTATTGTTGTTTGGGGGCCAATGTCGTTTTTTTTTTGTTTTTTTTGTTTTTTTTCGAGGGAGGACATTGTTATGATTTTTTTCTTGTTAGTTATTGTTAGTGGTCTTGTTTATGTTTTTTTTTTTTTTTTTTTTTCGAGGGAGGACATTGTTATGATTTTTTTCTTGTTAGTTATTGTTAGTGGTCTTGTTTATGTTTTTTTTTTTTTTTTTGGTTAGTTTTTATTTTTTTAATGTAGAGGGTAGGGTGGTTGGCAAATTTTCTGTTGCTGCAAGAGCAGACGATAACCGCAAAGATAGAGAAGAGGGCGTAGAGAAAGTGGAAGGAAGCTGAGGGTTATATTGAGCTACCTGGTTCATTATGCGGGCGAAAGGATCTTTGAATTTCTGTCTCCACATGAACTTTGTCAGGTAGCTTTCTGATAGTTCCCTTTGGTCCCACATTTGATTTCGTTTCTTTGCTTTGATTCCTTCCACATTCTTTCGACGTCGTTCGTTATCGTGGGTGTAGTAGGGCCAAGAAAATTTATAGATTCATTATCTTAATTATCTGGAAACTTTGGCAAAAAAGAACTTTATTTAAGTGTGGAATCGCCAAAAAATAATTGAATAAAACAAAATCATTTAAATTTTTTAGCGTCTGCTAACTTTAATTCGATTAGTTAAGCGTCTCGGTATATCCCGGTTCTTCTCGATATCTGCCTGGAAACGCTCGTAAAGGTTCGGAAAAATCGCAGTAACAAAACTGCATTTTTTTCTTTCTAGTGTAGATTTAAATATAAAATAAAAAGATCGTTAACTCACTGTTTCGTTTGGGTTTTTTTTTTTCTATATTTTTATAAGCGTATTACTTATTTTCTCACTGAGATTTTTCCTTTTTTTCTTTTTCGGCGTTTCTATTCGACTGCGTTTCTAACGCCCCTTTTTCTTCTTCATAACAACAATTAATTAATTTATTTTTTCATCCATTTACTAAGTGACTCGTCATAGTATACACTTATGTCGTTCTTCCTAAGGTTTTCATACCCGGTTTTCATACTAGTAAATAAGTTTATTATTATTGTGATACTATGAACAGTTGCATGTGAACAGATTGCTTTTTCGTATTTCATTTTATCTTTGATTGTACATGTAAGCAGTAACATACCGGTGAGGAAGTAAGTTGAGCATGTATGAAAATTTAAGATAGCTAACCATTCAGCATGGGGTGAAGTGGGGGTCAGTGGAGTGACATTTGAGCGGACCGCCCCGAGTGACGTTTAGTCTAGCTACGCCAGTGAGTCGCACTCAAATTTTTTAAATAGAATTTAATGAATTTAAACAGAAATGAGAAGCTGGAAGCATACTAGGCGATAAATTCATAATAAAAATCTTTTAAAATTTAAATGGCTGGAACGGGTCAAAATGTAGTGTAAAGTTTTAGTTTTATATATTTTAAAAGGAAAACTTGGATTTTATTTCAGGTAAAAAAAAATTACCGTTTAAGACTAAAAATCGATTGTATGTAACATTTAGGTGAATAGTAAGACATTCTAACAGTCCTTATAGTACAATTGAATCGTCTTTTTTTAAAATCTTATTAACACTGGAGATTTGGTGCCCGTCTGTCTGAATCTGAACTTATACTATTGCATCTATTAATTGTACTATTATACTATCTTTTAATGTCCAATCTTTTAATGTTTTAATGTGAAACCACTTGATATAAACACACACACACACACACACACACACACACACAAACACACACACACACACACACACACACACACAAACAAAACAAGTACTACTTCAAGTTCGAAAACTTGCCAACGATAAGTGTTAGATTGAATTGATTCTGACCCAGAAACAGCAATGCTTCCCTCTTTGTCGGCTTGATCTCCCTTTTTCTATATTATTTTTTTGTTTTGTTTTGGTTTTTAACGTTCCAGTTTAAGTTTTTTTTTTTCTCATTATTATTCTTTTTTTTTTTTTATAATTTCATTAACTGAGATATTATTTTATAGGTCTATGAATATTAGTGCGAATATTAGCAAAGTATACTTCTCGCCCGGACATTTTTGACCGAGGCGTACAGTGTACACTGGTTTCCGTTTAGAAAATAAAACCTTAGAAATACCAAGATCAGTAACCATGTCAAGAACAACCGAAAAAATAGAGGAGTATTATTAACGTATATCCTTAGGATATAGAAATACTCGAAGACAAATAGTAATGAACGGTTATGTTTTTCGTAAAAAAAAAAAAAAAAAAAAAAAAATGCAACGCACTCGCATATGTGTAAAAAAAAAAGATGGACGCAGTAGAAGTCTATTGTTTTAATGTTTGTCCCTTAATAGCTCTCCTTTCTAAACAGGGAGGTATGCTTAGCTTCGTTTCGCATGGCGAACTTCCAAATAGAGCAAGGATTAAATATAAAAAGCGACCTATAGCAAACCGCGTATTAACGCCCCCCCCCCACACACACACAACCACATAACTCTCTCCGGCTGTAGCCCTATTATTGTGACCAGACTTTTCTAAACTTAGTAAAATACCATTACGTAGACGTTTATTTAAAAACAGGACGAGTGTTTCACGTTTCAGCTTACTGTCTGAAATACGTTCACCAACCAGGATGATTAATGGTTGTGGTGTTCTCCCTCTCTAAATATCGAAAATACTACAATTACACGAGAGCTGTATATAATAAGGAGAGTGAAGTAGCCAGCCAGTTGAGCTTCGATTAAAAGTCAGAGATGCTTTTAGATTCACTAGCAATTATTCTACCCCCACTCCTCCCGTCCCCTATCAATTACGTTTTAAACGGTTAGGTCAACTCCTGATGTAGGTGGAGGAGTTAGTTATTCTATTGGTCCTCATTTTCTAGCTTCAACATGTAGAAATCGACATTAAAAAATTTTTTTTACTTACTAAGGTGGTCACCACTTATCAAGGCGCAGAGGCCACTCGAGAATAAGGGGTAAATGTTAGGTAGACGGCGAGACGACAACGTCATAGTGAAACTTAGGAAGGGCCAGATTATCTAAGAAGACGGCTCTACAGGAATTTATTCACATGGGATTTGAAGACGACCATGTTATAGTCAACAGGGAAGCAGACCCACAGTATTGTATTCTACAGATGGACAGTTCTAGCAAAGAAACTCTGCTAATGAAATTTTCATTTAGTTTTGGCCACAGATAGAAAGTGCAGGAAGTTGTTGGCAGTAGTTGCAGCTAGGCGTGTATTTGTTGCAAGCGTTTTACCGGGAAGCACCATAAATTGGAGCTCAGTCAAGCACCTACCATAAAAGTATTGATAGAGAAGAGACAGACTAGCAAAGGCTCTTCTGTGAGAAACATCGACAAACCCCCTAATGCCCAATCCGCCCTCCTCAAAATAGACTCCAGCACCCTGTGTAAAAATTCTTCTCGCCTGCATCACTGAAGTGCTATTTTATGACTATCACGGCAACATCTTCATACAAAAAGACAGAGTCAATAATAGAGTCTTACATTTAGTAATTTCTACATGCCAAACCTAGAAAATAAAATAGTTAACCTTATTAACAAACTGTGGCGACTTAATCACTTTCTTAGATCATTCGTAGACATTTATGCAGACAACACGACAATCTATGGCAACACTTCAAAAGTGAGCAATGACCAAGATCTTTCTGATTCTCTCTCTCTCTTCTGATCTTGAGCACGTGGTGCAATGGGGAAAAAGGTGGCTGGTAAATTTTAATGCATCTAAAACCAAGCTTTTCTCTCTTTTCATCATAATCGCTCTGACCTCCATCTGACCCCAATTGAAATGAATGGTTCTCGTCTTAGGAAAGCACTATGTCTTGACAAGCTGTTGGAACTGACCTTTACTCCTAACCTGAAATGGAACACATGCATCAAATCTGTTGCCAAGATTGCTGGAAAAATGGTTGGATCATTCTACGACTGCAGTAGGTATCTCACTGCCGATGCATTCCTCTATCTGCATAAGAGCCAAGTACGTTCTAGGATGGAGTACTGTTGACACATCTGGGCAGGACCTGCTTGGCGCCGCCTATCCTGCCTTGATAGAGTTCAAAACCAGCTTCGAAATCTAGTGGTTGATGCCCTTTTCTCTTTCCTTCAACCTCTTTCCCACAGAAGAGACTTTGTGAACTTGTCTCTGCTCTATCGCTATTTTCATGTCAAGTGCTCATCTGAGCTTCAATCTATGCCCCCCCAACCCTTGCCAAACTTTCACAAAAAACACTCGCCTTTCTACAACTAATATCAACAATTTTTCCCAAACTCTATCTATGACTACATCTAAATGTAGATTCCATAAACAAAGCTTTTCCTAGAACTTCCCACTTGTGAAACACTGTTCCGCTTCTCAGCTGATAACAATATGCTAGCCTTCAAGTTCAATGTAAACAAGTTCTTGTTGAGTTGTCCTGTTAAATAATCCAAATTCTACCCAATCTACACAATTAACAATTACTACACTACTACCTTACATTCATTAACTCTTATCCTTGAGTGGCCTTTGTGCCTTGATAAGTAGTAACTCCCAAATAAAAAAAAAAAGTCACGAAGCAAGTGGTTATAATTGCCACACACTTTCTTTAATCTGTTCTGTTGGAATGCACGTAGACAATATTTGAATAAATAAATATCTACATAATAAATTAATTACAAATAATACGTCCCAAAAATACATGGGGGCGACTAGAACATAAACAAAGGGCAGATAACCTCTCTTTTAAAGCACTCAGAGAGCGAAAAACAAAAAACACCACAGAATTTACCGGAAGCCTGAAAAATCATTAAGAATTTTTTTAAAATTCAATTTATAACATTATATAATCAATTCTTAATGCTGCAATATTTTAAGTTATAAATTCATTATATTTTTTACTAGAATATCTTGTCCTTTTCTTTTCCAGTGTTAACAACTAGTCCTGTACTTTTCCATGTTTTAGCTTAACCATATTACTTTTCATATATATATATATATATATATATATATATATATATATATATATATATATATATAAATATATATATACATATAGAGTAATGTATATAGTAATATATATATATATATATATATATATATATATATATATATATATATATATAGTCATCCACATACAGTACTGTTTCGTTGTATCACAACTCATCAGTGCGGCTAAACAAACACCTTTCCCCAGCCGTGGATTGAACCTACAACCGTCGCTCTCACCATTCGGCTACGAATCAGTGCCGTAAATATTTCCCTTAGAGTGTGTATTAAATCCACACCCTCCCGTCGCACAGTGCTCGAACCATCAGCTTGTTTACAAACAAATTAATAGTGGACTTCGCTTAATCGCTTTTAAATACGCGTCGGGTGAAAATATATTTACAAAGTGCTCAACCCAAAGAGGGGGGCTAAATACATATATATATATATATATATATATATATATATATATATATATATATTAGTATAACTACTTCATATATTAGTATATATATATATATATATATATTATCAGGTGAAATTCAAAGCCAAGAACAATGCGAGATTTTTTTTTATAGAGTAAAATTAAATGAAAACAAAAGAAATAAATTTCTTTTTTTTGTTGTTTGTTTTTTCTTTTTCACACAAATTTTAACTATAAACAACAGTAATTTTTTTTTTCTGTTGTATTCAATGGTGTTATAAATCTCAATATATTTCAGACCTATTAGTCCTTTTTCAAGAGAAGACAGCGGAAGAGTGTTCAAAATTGGAAAAGCAGCCACACAGTTTTCCACGTAATACCGCGAAATATAGAACAAAAAATATCTGGACTACCCATGGGCTCCAGTCTATCCGGTATTCTTGCCATTGCTTATATGGACAAACTCGAAAGACACACCCTTGGTACCTGCTACTCTTATCTCCTTTTTACTAGATATATCGATGACATTTTAATTATCACATACTCCCGCGAAGAAGCTATTAACATTTTCCACAAATTCAATAACGCCGACCCAAACTTAAAATTTACTATAGAACACCCAGACTCTTCTGAATCTCTTTCTCTACTTGATTTTAAAATACAAATAAAAAAAAAATGGTGCCATATGCACTGAATTCTACAGAAAACCCGCCAGCAAACGCCTCTTCGTACATTTCAAATCTGCACTACCTCTCAAGGACAAACTAAACCACGCACATGCCGAAATCTCACGCATACAAGACAAATGCACTAACATCTCCGACAAACATACACACACTAACAATTTCCTACAGACCCTCTCACTAAACGGCTACCCTAATACGATCCTATCCTCACTTAAAAAGAAAAAACACAACACCCGACCCTTCTCTAACAATTGTTTTCTAAAACTACCCTTCCTCAGTGACAAAATCTCATCTTCAATTCGAAAAGCCATCCGCAGCGAGGGACTCAACATTCAACTCATCCACACTGGATCTACTTTAAGACAACAGCTCAACCGAAAACATCCATCGCATACACCTTCCCCTTGTTCACTCTCTAATTGCCCAATATCACACACAGGTTTATGCTTTAAGAACCACGTTGTTTACGACCTACAATGCGCTAAATGCAGTGCATCTTACATCGGAAGCACTACCAGATTGCTTCACCACCGCATTAAAGAGCACTTAAACACTACTGCTTCGTCGTTCTATAAACATATTCGCACTTACATTAATTCAGAACCAGATTTTCACATCAACATTCTTGCTTCTTCAAGAAACGTAGGTCAACTTCGTATCCTCGAATTTTTAATTATTTCAAAAAATACTCCCACACTAAACAATAGACTGGAATTGAGCCCCGCTTTTATAATATAAGTTTAAAACATAAGAAAAACAATAATTAAAATAATAATAAAAAAACAAAACAAAAAAAAAACCCTTGCTTGAATAGTCATCTCCCTTGATTCACAAACGCAACAAGTATTTCAAACACCAACTGATTTATTTTAACGTTCTCCTAACGTCATTTTTTGTTCTATATTTCGCGGTATCATGTGGCAAACTCTGCGGCTGCTTTTCCAATTTTGAACACTCTTCCGCTGTCTTCTCTTGAAAAAGGACTAATAGGTCTGAAATATATTGAGATTTATAACACCATTGAATACAACAGAAAAAAAAAATTACTGTTGTTTAGAGTTAAAATTTGTGTGAAAAAGAAAAAACAAACAACAAAAAAAAGAAATTTATTTCTTTTGTTTTCATTTAATTTTACTCTATATAAAAAAAAATCTCGCATTGTTCTTGGCTTTTAATTTCACCTCATAATTTTCTTCAACAATGCTTCAAGCAAACTACAATCTACTTATATATATATATATATATATATATATATATATATATATATTAGTATATATATATTACTATATACATTACTCTCTCTCTCTCTCTCTCTGTATATATATATAGATTACTATATATATTACTCTCTCTCTCTCTCTCTCTCTCTCTCTCTCTCTCTCTCTCTCTCTCTCTGTATATATATATATAGATTACTATATATATTACTCTCTCTCTCTCTCTCTCTCTCTCTCTATATATATATATATATATATATATATATATATATATATATATATATATATATATATATAGTAATTTATAAAATATATATGGCGATTAAGCTACACTGAATATTCTGCATTTCATCCAACTATAGGATTCGTCAGGCTTATGGGTGCATAAGCCTGACGAATCCTATAGTTGGATGAAACGCAGAATATTCAGTGTAGCTTAATCGCCATATATATTTTATAAATTACTAACTTGCTCTACCTACGTATTGAGCACTTTTGAAGTAAATACTTAAAGTTTACGCATAAATCTATACTTTCGTATGTTAAATTTATGTGAATAAATGAAGTAGTTATCTATATATATATATATATATATATATATATATATATATATATATATATATATATATATATATATATATATATATATATATACCTCTCTCAGACAGTGATGTATTTGTGAGATACCGACGCTCTGAAATAAACAAACGTTACACAGAAGGGAAGGCTTCTGAGAATTTCCTCATCTATTTTGGTTAGGATGAAATATTAGGTTTCACCTCCAAACTCTGTTGGAGTAAAAATAAATCGGTTGTGTATTTGCCTCATCGTGCATGCTTACGATTGTGACAGATATTTCTTATTTTCGACAGGATGGATAAAATACGATTCGTTTATTGTATGGCGTAGTCCCTGGCCTTAGCAGAGACCATGTTGAACGACAATAGCGCCTTTAAGTATTGAACCACTCCAACAAGTGGGTTAAAAGTTATGTTTTAGTGGAGGAAGATAATGAAGGATGCTCCCTGTCTAGGGTTGAGCGTTTGAACAATGTTTGATTGTTGTAATTTCACATACCCATCTTAGCAGCTGCAACATAGCGTAACGAGTGGTGGTTGAGTTTCAATCCTGGCTTGAGGAAGTTTCTAGTCTAGCCGTACTGAAGAACGAAATAACAAACTGTCGCTAGCGTAAAATGCTCTTTGTGTACAGAAATAGAGTTTAGGCGGTTGGACAATGTTTAAAACGTTGTAATTTCGCAAACCCATATCAGCAGCAGCGACATAGTGTAACGGTGAGAATTGCTGACTATCGTCTGGGCCGTCGAGATTCAATCATGGCTTGAGATAGTTGCTGGTCTAGCACCACCGATGAGTTGTGATACAGCGAAACACGACTATATATATATATATATATATATATATAGAGAGAGAGAGAGAGGGAGAGGGAGAGAGAGAGAGAGAGAGAGAGAGAGGGAGAGATTGTAAACGTATTCTATGAGATTAAGGATTAAGGTAGGAAAACTTACTGACTTATTCAGCTTTTTTAGTGACTCTGAAAATTGGCTAGCCAGAAGCAAAGTTTGATCTGTCAGCTTGAATGCTATTTAGGTTTGACTTTGGAAATTCGATAAGATAACTTTATATGTTGGATTTTGACATCACCCAGGACGTGCACTTCGTTCTAATGTATTCTATGGGGTTAAGATAGGAAAACTTACTTATTCAGCTTCTTTAGCGTTGAATGATTAACACAAGGTGAAAATACCATTTTAAAATTAACGTCTAAATAAAAGCGTCATTAACACCCGGTTTGTGAAGAGATCTTGATTTGAAGCAAATGTAAGTTAAAATAAATGCTCCCTATTAGCCTTCTTCTTTGCTAAACTCAGACAAGGAAATATGCTTAGCCGCGTTTCAACATGGCAAACTTCCAAATAGAACAAAGGTTAAAATTAACTTGTTCTACAACCAACTTATATATCAGCATTCTCTCAGGAATGATTTGCAAGGCTACCTGGCATTGCCCGAGCAAAAGTTTGGCATAACTTTTACTCATCTCTAGCAGTTTCAGAAATTTCGTGAAAATAGTGAATAATTCCACCCCATCTTTCCAAGCTTATAACTCCTCGAAAAATGTAATTCAAGCCCTAATATTTTTTTTCAATTAAAGGAGCAAGGACCAAGGTTTTATTAAAAAAAAAAACAAAAACAATGTGTTTTTTTTTTTTAAAAAAGGTTTTAAACTTCGGACTTTACAGGTAAATTTCTAAAAAAGCGATTTTTTTTTGTTTTAAATTTGAATATATTATTTATTGACCTTTTCTCTTCAATTTGTGATATATAAAACTCCCCGACATAAATTAATTATTTACTTTTTAATAGACATTTCAAAATGAGAGGCGTGAATTATTCGACCCCCTGTCTTTCCAAGCTTATAACTCCTCGAAAAATGTAATTCAAGCCCTAATTTTTTTCAATTAAAGGAGCAAGGACCAAGGTTTCATTAAAAAAAAAAGACAAAAAAAAAACAATGTGTTCTTATAAAATAAGGTTTTAAATTTTGGACTTAACAGGTAAATTTCTAAAAAAGGGATTTTTTTTTTGTTTTAAATTTGAATATATTATTTATTGACCTTTTCTCTTCAATTTGTGATATATAAAACTCTCCCGACATAAATTAATTATTTACTTTTTAAGAGAAAGTTGAAAATGGGTGACACTTGGGGGGAGGCGTGAATTTAAAAAAAAACATTTGTCTAAAATATTATATTCGGTTTATTGGAAAGAACATAAAATTTCACATTGACCCTGAAAATATCGTAAAAATAGAATCAATAGAAAAATTTTGATAGATTTTTAAAGTTTAAAAATTGAAAAATATTGAGTTCGGAAAATTCATTACTGTTTAAAAAAAAAAAAAAAATTTCTATTACTTTTAAAACAACTGTAATAGTTTATTTTGGAAGTATAATCCATAAAGAAAATAAATAACCCACTTTTAACAGAGAAATTACGAGATTTTTATATTGTATTCGCAGTTTCGTGTTAGGGGTGTCAAAAATTCCTACAAAAATTCTGATACTGCTAACTCATCTCTCTCTTTTCTCCTCAACCGTTTTCCCCTTTCCACCCTCTTCCTTCTTTGCTGAAACCCTTCTTCTCCCTAGAAACACATACACGCTTAACTGGAGTCGGCATAAGAGAAATAACTCTGTAAAAAAAAAAAAAAATTCACGCATTTCCTTTTACGTGATAAAAATTAAACGATGCGTGTGTCTTGATAACATTAAATGATATAAATGGCCATTTGACCTTGACCTCCAATTTAAAAATAACATTTAATATTATACATCCGGTGTTACACAAATTTAAAAAATACTAACTTTGTGGGTGTTTGTTGTGTATTATTCAAGTTTTAGCTGAATATACAAACAAACATTTGGTCTTTAAATAATAGATAATTTTATTATTCTGACCAAATTATGTTAAACCCAGTAAATTCCAACAATTATGCATTCATCTGAAACCTTATATTCCACAAGAAAATATTTTTTCTTTTCATATAGATTGCTCAGGTGGAGAGATAGCATAAGTTAAAGCACTAAGTCAACTGCATAAAAATGAATGTATAAGATAGTAATAACATGTTCTCCCCATTGAAATTAAAAGCAAAGTTAAAAAAATGATTGCTGAACAGTGTCTAATAATATTTGGATTATTTGGATTCTTCAGACTACTGTTCCTATTTTGAGTGTAATTTTCACAACGTTTCAGTTAATGTAACCTCCGACATTCTTCAGCTGTATCATATCAAACTCAGAAATTTTTCTGTCGAATTCGTGAATTTTTACAAAATTTTGGATGGAATCTTTTATTTAATAGATGAGGATAGCATGCTCTTGTCCCATCAGCCCTAACCTGGGTAGAAGTCCTAAGCAATTTTAAATTGTATTTTGAGTGTTGCCCGCACTGTGAATTGAACCTTCAACCTCCAGAATAATTTAACTTTTATAACTAACTAGCCTGGGTGCCCGGCGTTGCCTAGGTGTTTGGAGGTGTGTGTTGAGCAAAAAAAAAAATAAAAACGTTGTAGTAGGCAACAGGCATACTGAGAAGAAAGAAAAGAAAGTGAAAAAAAAAAAAAAAAAGTGACGTCTTTGCTGGTGCACACATCACCAAACCGGAAGTGATGTAGGTTTGAATTAAAGTTAGACAATCGAAAAGAAGGGATGACTTTCGAAAATATCAGTGAAAAAAAAAAAAGCGACCCCTCCCTGTAGAAAAGTGCCCAGTTGAGGTTAAAGGAATTAATGTTTTTAGCCAATTTTTCGGTATTTGTCGTCTGAGACGTCAAGTTTCAAAACGATACCGATCTTGTGAAAATTCGTTGCCTCTGTTGAAAATTTTTGCGAGACATACAAACATACATGCATACATTTAAACAGACAGGTGAGATTTATATTATAAATATTTTCCAGGTACTCTATCTACTACGCCACGGGTACTTGACAGAATGAGAGCATGCTACCCCCTTAGATTAAATAAAAAGTTCCATTCAAAATTCTGTGCAGATTCTCGGGTTTGACCAAAAGATTCCCAAATTCAGTAAGATACACCCGAAGAAGGTCGGAGGTTACATCGACCGAAGCATTGTGAAAATTACACTCAAAGAACGGTAGTTGGAATAGCCTAAATAATAGGAATGTTTTAATTTCCAACTCCTTTCAGATAATTAAATATGTGAAGTTAATTTTTTCAGATACCAAATATGGTTGGATTACAGAAAAGAATTGCGAATCTGATTAATGTGTTGGACAAGAAGGTGAAAGAAGCAACCTTAGTAGAAGTCAGTATCTCCAATGATGCTGGGTTTAACAGAGTTGACTGAGAAAAGATAACGAAATACTAAGGTCTTATGTATGACATGAAAAGAAACTGGAATCTTAGGAAGATCTCCATCATTCCAGTAATTATAGGAGTAACTGGACTTATGAAAAAGAATTTAAAAACTACCTGGCAAATATACCCGGTGAACCAAGTGCAAAAGAGATTCAAGCAATTGCACTTAAAGGCACGGTTGAAATCTTAAAAAGAGCTTTTCAGTTGGAATGTATGAGATAGTAGGTGAATGTATAGCCTCCAGTAGAATGCCCCAACCCCAGCTTGAAAAAAATGATTAAAAATTAAAAAAAAATTTTTTTAAATAATTATTCCAGTTTTTCCTGATAAGTTTCCTTTACATGATTTGATTTGATGCCTCCATTCAGTCTCGAAAGACAAAGGATACCCCCTGTAGGCGCAGCTGCGCATGTAATTGTGAGGCAAGGGTTGTGCAATCCACAACCACACCTCTCTTAAATCGGCACTGTTTGAGTCCAGTGGCAAGGAGAAGTCCAGGATGACTGGAAATAATGCCGAGATAAGCGGAGAGCACATATAGCATCTGAAAGTCCCAAATGGTTATCTATTTAGTACTGACCAGGTTCAAAGTTGCTTAATTTCAGTGATCCAACGGAAACCGGTGTGTCAACGTGAATATGCCGTACACGATTTGATTATAGGATCATAATACTGATACGCAAGAGGTAGTATTCCATTTTAACTTTTGTCTCAATTATGACCCTGTAGGAAAATGATGAACTTTTCCGAAAGACAGTTATCGTTGTAGACCAAAGGAAAAATCCGTCTGGCATGTGTACACGGTATGATGATATATGGAAGTGAAACCTGATCAGTGAGGGTTGAGGACATGCGTTGCATGGAGTGAAATAATATGAGAATGATGGATATGTAAAGTGAGCCTTAAAGAAAAACTTAGATCTGATGACCTCAGAGGAAAATTTAATCCTGACAGCGTAGGGAGATGTTTTATGGGTTTGGCCACATTAAAAAAAATGGATTGGGCTAGTAGACGTAGAACAGTTAAAATAGCAGGTCTAGTTCACGAGGGGAAGCCAAGGTAAAGGTGAGAGAAAGTAATAAGGAAAAAGAAGGATATGGGATAAAGACCTGGCCAGAGGTAGGTTAGCTTGAAAGTCAATTTCTAATAGCACTTCCAATTCGTGATAGCATGTAAGACGGATGTTAAACCGATTATGATGATGATCATGATGATGACAATGACGATGATGATGATGATGATGACGAAATCGTTTTATTTACCAGGTTGTATGGCATCGATTAATATTTACTCTCTATAAAACGAGTGCATTTGTTAGTTGTTATTATTATTATTATTATTATTATTATTATTATTATTATTATTATTATTATTATTATGTGACAAGAATAGGTGAGATGGTCAACCAGTGCAGAGGGCAAAGTAGTGCATTCTGCGATGCATAAATACACATTATCTTAGCTGAGTGGTTTTCCTTTTTCGTGACAAAAGAAGGCGGTCTATTGTCTCGACGTTAGGCAGCAACTTTGGCCAAATGCGCAGGTCATCTGCACAATAAGCAATCAGTTTTAACCAATCGTCATCATTTGTGTTGACGAGATAACGAACAGAGAAAATAGGTTGGAAAGAAAAACGGCTTGTTTTTTTTTGTTTTTTTTTTAGATGGAAATCATTCTATCCTCTGCTCTCCAAAACATCTATTATATTTTTCTCTCATAAGAAATACACGGGCTAAAAAAAAGAACTTTAAAGCTGGGTGGTTTCCTAAGACGAAATGCACCTATCATTAATGCTTTTTGTTTTCCTATTTTCTTTTGCAAAACTTAAGTATGTTCTGCAAAACAAAAATCAAAAGCAACCTACCTTTTCCCCTCTTTTTTCTTCTTCCCATTTCCCCTTTCTCTTTCTAGCTCCCCCACTTCCTGACTGGTTTCCTAACTTAAAATGTACCAAACATTAATAATGTAACTCCTTTCCTTCTCCCATTGCAAACTCATTCATGTTCTGCAGGGCAGAAAACAAAAACGATAAAATCCACTACAAAACAACCAAACCAAACACTGCAAACTAGTGATTGAAAATACAAAAAGCTTGAAGAATTAAAACCTTCAACAAAATAATTAGATTTGGCATTAAATGACCCGAAAAGGGTTGATATGCCGTAAAACAACCGAACCAAACCAAAGCAAACTTTAAAGCTTGATGGAGACGAGGAGAAAAGTTGCCTATATTTAATAACTAGCAGGCTGCCCGACGTTGTCCGGTCGTAAAATATGCATAAATTATATGTTAATTAATACAGAAACTGAGACATGTGCATGCGAATATTAAAAAAAAAATACTCAAGCTGAATTTGAAACCAAAACCTAAAATTACAAGTCAAGTACGATAACCATTAGGCCAATTTGACACGATCTTTAAAAAGCGTTCTCAAACCTATTTATTTTTAAAATAAGAACTCTGTCATGAGAACAATTCACACTTGCACATTCGTAAAACTGTTAACAAACAGATAAAACTCTGATAACCCCACATACCAATTTTTCAATTTTGACTTCTTAGAAACCCTTTTTCCGGATGAAAACTGATTAAAAAGATTTCCCACGTAACTGAATACCCTATATACCAAATTTCGAGTCTGTAGGTCAAAAATTCGTTGAGTATATAGGTTGAGAAGTGTCTTCACACGCATACACATTCTCACTTTTATAGATATACTAGACTAGACTAGATTTGTTAAGTATTTATTTGCCTCTCAAATAGAATAGGAGCCATGGATTGTGTTTTCCTTTTTTTATGGAAATCGCTCCAGACTAGGCATGCAGCCACTTAATGTGAGAAACTAAAAAGAAAAGACTGTAAAAAAAGTTGCTAACGATAAGTGTTAGATGGATATATGCGGGCACAGAAAACAGACTCTTATAAGGGTATTTGAGATAAACCGTAATAACCAGATATATTCTGGCACTACATTTATCCTCCTTTTTAATAAATAGCATCTCCCGATCACCAAAGACGCAGCGTAAAAAAGAAAAAAATAATTAATTAAAAAAAAAATAATGTTGCTTTTGGGTCGTACATAAAACTAAAATATACCATTCTTGGTCTTCTGGCTAGGATCCAAGGGTAGTATCTCTTCTGTCTAAAGATGGTATAATGATATCGTGAGGTTTCCGTCTGCGCAGAGCGTCCATACAGCGGGAATATGTCAGAAACTCCTATAAGGATATTTGAGATAAACCATAATAACCAGATATAGTCTGACACTACATTAACAAGATTACTAAGATAAATACTTTTACAGTTTTAACAAAAGGGATACAATAATATCGCGGGGTCTCTATTCATACTAAATGTCCACAGAATGCCCAGCAGAAATATATGACGTATGAAAGATGCTGCTGTGGAATTTCCACAGGTCCCGCTAATAGAAATAGTAATATTAAAAAAAAAAAAAACACATTGAACTATTTTTTATACTGAACTTTTCTTTTATTCTTATCCGACTGCGATCATTAACCATTATTCCTTCTTTCGGATATTAACAATTAAACCCTTGAGAATTTGTGTTGGCAAAGTTCAGCACGGTCGAACAAAACACAATAGTAATTTTGTCTTGAAAAGCAGAACTCTTTTTCTCTTCACTTTCAAAGCTTATATAATTTCGTATGCAAGAAGAATCTCCTGTGGGATCGTTGATAATGCATCTAATTTGAATTGAATGCGAGAATTTGTCTACACAATGAAGTGATTTGTTGGCTCTTGTTTACAGAAATATTGGAAAGGCAAGCTGAAATTAAAACCAAGCAAACAAGAATACACAAAACATAGATAATGTGAGAAATTAATTCGTATGATCTGATTAAGGTTGACGTGGCAGAAATGGGCCGCAAATAATGACAAACACTTTCCTAGATTTTCTTGGGAGACATCGGTTACAGGTTGCCAAAATAGTAGGTTGTCCCAAAAGTTCACAACCATTTGCAAAAAATTAAAATTTTACTCGCCAAGTAATAAAAAAAAAAGAAAATGAATCCATCATTTTTCAAGACATTTTAGGGTCTGGTCAAAGTGCCATTCAACCAGCTTCGAATCAAAAAATTCTTGACATGCTTCCTTGACTTCATCAAACGAGTCGAATAGGCAATCTTTCAGAAAGTACTGCATTGAGCAGAAAAAACAATTTAGCGGCGCAGCCTGTTAATTTGTTTCCACGAATATTGAGAACATGGTAAAAAGTTGATTGAGATTGTCGGACTGACTTTCTCATCTTGGTTGTTATTGTCACAACGTTTCGGCCGTTTTGCCCTCCGGCCTTCGTCAAGTGTTTTATATCGAACTGGGGAACCGTTTGTTAGGAATCTCGAGCCCAACCCTTTATTATTATTACGGGGGTACCGTGTTCAGACTCCAGCTAGGCTTTGGGACATAGTTGCTGATTCTCTGTTTTGAATGTTACTTTTTCACTGCCTTTGTTCAGGATTGAACTCAGCACCTTTGGGTAACTGTTAACTTTGATACAACGTCTAGGACCACTCGGCCATATGTCACTAGTGGTCCTAGACATTGTATCAAAGTTTACAGTTACCCAAAGGTGCTGAGTTCAATCCTGAACAAAGGCAGTGAAAAAGTAACATTCAAAACAGAGAATCAGCAACTATGTCCCAAAGCCTAGCTGGAGTCTGAACACGGTACCCCCGTAATAATAATAAAGGGTTGGGCTCGAGATTCCTAACAAACGGTTCTCCAGTTCGATATAAAACACCTGACGAAAGCCGGAGGGCAAAACGGCCGAAACGTTGTGACAATAACAACCAAGATGAGAAAGTCAGTCCGACAATCTCAATCAATGAAAATACCTCATCTCAAAAATACAGACAATTACTATGGCAAAAAGTATTTAAATTCAACAAATAGAGTTCCGCAATTTTAAGTTCATAATTTCCAATAGGAAGAAGAATTTTATTTGGGAGAGGATCCCTCCGATAAAAACATGCTGAGAAACATGGAATTCATGTTGACTCTCAAACGTTTTGGCGACAACAAAAGCTGCAATACAAAAAATGGCGGTTTAATCTCCCGACTAATTAACCCTGTTGAATAGCAGAGGGCTCATTTTTTAAGGATGACGGGGAGTTCATATTGGGGCACATATATAACGGGACTCATGCAATACAGACGTAACGATAGTGATGATGAGGGAGAGAAGACATTTATATTACATTTCTTTTAACACATATTAGAGGAGCGGGAGATATGATGCACAGTTCTTAACACAGAGGAGGGGGAGATACATAATCTTCGAAGGGTTACACAATGTTCATTATAATTGATGATAAACACATTACCTTTTCTGTTGTAACTGAATGACGACACGAGACAACACTTACAAAACATAATGATGACTTCTTTATTCATCGGATCGACCGGTCGATGACGTCAGGAATTCCTCTTGTATCTACAGGGTTAATCTTTTACCTTTCGCCTCTAAGGGGACTCTCCTCTGACTATGTCAACTCTTGGCTGGTCAACTCTCTGACTGACTACCCTGGCTGACTGGCTGACTGACTAAAATCCGAACCCATAGTATCCTATATGGACAAATGTCCTTTGTCTATGACGTCAGAAGTGTGTTTTCAAACGTGACTAATTTCACGTGGCTTTACATATGTTTGTCCAACACACTTTTGACAAACAAAAGAATCCTCAATTCTAATCTAACCTATTTTAAACAGTATAATTTAATTTGCAGTGTTCATTCTTTTATTGACATATTTAATATTAAGATTTCTAACAGAATTAACACTAGACATAATTTCTAACGTTCCATTTCTAAACTTTGCCTACAGGGTTCGATTCTAGGCTTATCCTAATCTCATTTTCACTTATCTAATATTCTTTTTATTTACATGGAAAGGGGACAGCCCTTTTCCATGTAACAACCCTTCAAACATTGAAAAGTCATATTCACCGTACAAGTTCTGATAATAAATGATTTATGCATTGAATTTATAATACAAGAAACGGCTTGCAAACAGAGTGTGTTCCGAGCTTAATAAAAAAGACCTGACTTATATGCACTTATATAACGTTAATCTTAATGTAACATGGTTGTTAACTTTTAAAACTGACCAGAGGTTGTGTATAAAAGTCACGCAAAGAGACAAAGGAAAAGAAATTCGACAATAGTTTTTTTTTTTCTTATCAGAAGGGAAGGTATTTATTGCCGGTCGTTTCAACATCAAACCACTGACACGAATTTTCAATGCCAACAGAATATGGTCGCATTCCTACTTTTCCCTCTCTGGGTCAATTAATAGTTTCTTAGTCTGCAGCGATAACCACCTGTTATGGGTATAATTCATTTGATCTTTCACGGCCATCCGACATTTTACAAAGGTTGGGGGATTGACGAGTCTTACATCTGGGTCTGAGTTCTTTTTCGCGCTGACACGCGTTTTCTATCCTCTTTTTTCTTTTTCTTTTCCTCCTCTTCCTCCAATCTCGATGTCTATATATCCATTTATTTCTCGCGCCACAGTGTTTCCGTGCAGTGGCGTAGCAACTATTGTTGTCACCAGGCGCGGATGTAAGATTGTTGATAATCTGTTAATCTTCACAATTTCAGAAAATCCTCAAAAATATTTATTTTCATGAGAATTATAATCCATTTTTACTCTCTCAAAATGCCCCCCCCTGGCACGTGCCGCCCAGAGCGGACCGCAACTTCCGGTGACTCCATTATACTTATATGTCCATTCAGTATGCCAGTACACTGAAAGAGGCTTCCTTTTGATATCCCACCAAAGACGGCCAGTAAACGAATCTTGTTCGGACAAAGATAACATTTAAAAGAGGGTGATTAATTAAAGAGAATTGCTGCGCTCAATCAAAGAGGCTATTTTAGAAGACAAAGGGAAGTAATCTGGTAATACAATTGACAAGGGGAAGTAACTCGTCAGCTCGTTTACTTTATAAATGCAACATTTTAAGAAACAGGGATTCATGATCAAATTGGCAGAGCACATTCCATGCAAACTATAACAAGTATGCCTTGTGTTCGGGAAAAAACATTGATCATCAAAGCCGAATACACTCGATCTTATTCGCAAGAATTGTCCCCACAGTATTTTTACAGTGAGTTTAAAAAACAAAAAAACTTCTCTTATTTGTGATGATTATGCAAAATGATTAAAATTAAATTGTCAGCAAAGACAAGAATATTTCTAAGAATCGCCTCGTGACTGTTTGGTCACTCCGTACTTTTCCTAAATTCTGTTTGAATCTGCTCAAAAACCCATCAGGTACATCATGGAAGACTATTAACTGACAACCTTTTATTTGCATAAGTTAAATTAAAACAGAAGAAATATGTCACCATAACATGTTTTATTAGTTATTAAAATTCTCCCTCTCCCTCCCTCCCTCTCTCTCTCTCTCTCTCTCTCTCTCTTTACACACACACACACACACACACACACACACACACACACACACACAATATAAAGCTGAATGTGTGTGTGTGTGTGTGTGTGTGTGTGTGTGTGTGTGTGTGTGTGTGTGTGTGTGTGTGTGTGTGTGTGTAACTGATTACATATGATACAAGATGCATCGAGACACAGGAATGGGTGTGTTTGATCTGGCAGAACGGTGGTTCATTAAAATTGTGGAGTCTGCGTTCGCGCCTGGTCCACAAAGTATGGAAATAAAAAATTTAAAAATTTAAAAAAAAAACTTTACTAGTTTTTTTTTTTATATAGATGTACATAATAATACTTTGATAAGTAGGTTTTAACTTAAATAAGGATGGTATAATAAAATTGTGGGGTTTGCGTTCGCGCCTAGGCTCCATAGAATGGAAATAGGCACAAACTTTAATAAAGACTTTTCATATTTATCTGCATAAGTATACTTTGATAATTATGTTTCAGTTTGAAGAAATATGGTGTGTTATGGTGTGTTATGGGGTGTTCGTTCGCACCTGACCCCCATAGAATGGAAATATGTCACAAAGTTTAACAAGGTTTTTTAATATAGATCTACAGAATATTGTGATAAGTGTTTCAGTTTGAACAGGTATGGTATAATAAATTATGGGGTTTATCTATTTTATTTTTACTTGCTTTGGTTTTGATACCCCCAAATTCGAAGCTATCTCTTTACAACCGTTCCTTTTCATAACCTATCATACTTTAATAAATCAGAGTCCATTTTCTGTAGGCTGTGTTTGAACCCAGTCAACGACGGGTACTTTTGCTAGTGTATATATAATTATTCAGAATAATGAAATACAATAAATCTACTGGTGTGCAAATCCAGTGATTATCGGTCTTACAAAATATTATTGGGTGTAATATTTTATATAAGACTATCCCAGCTAAATAAAATTGCTCAATATACTAGATAGAGCAAATAAATCATAATTTAGGAATTTAAAATTTGTGATTTGAAAAAATTAAATTTCAAATATAGAAATTTTATTGTATGCAAGACAAAGAATACAGTATAGTAAAATATATGTCCGTAACCCATGAGTTTTCAATGTTTATACATCTCCTCGGAGGAAAAATATTAGCAAATATTATAAAAGGGTTGTACCTAATTTGCTAAAGGTAATAAACATAGAAAATTAAATTAAATGTTTTTAAAGTTTTTAAATCATTTTAGCTACATAGAATAAGGAAAATTGGATATTGATGCAGAAAAAAAAAAGATATGTTCCATTGTTATATTTAACAAACTTATAGTTTCTATTTTTAAAAAAAGGATGAATATACACCTTCAGTAAAAAATAATCGCGAACGTCACAAAATCACAACACACACACACACACACACACACACACACACACACACACACACACACACACATATATATAAAATATAAAATAATTTTTTTTTTATGTCTCGGAAGTAGAGTGAAAAGCATATCTTATTTTTCTTTTATTAATATACACATTTTTGTGAATTATTCCATGGATTTCTGCCTTTGGATTATTATGGACAATCTTCTTCCAATTACGGGATTTCCTTGGATTTTACTTGTACAAATGGAAATTCTTTTAACTTTCTTGAAGTTTTACATTTGGATTTTACCGTCACTGGATTTTTTATCTTCCACTAGACTATCCATTCATGTGTAATCACCTTTTTCTTCACCATATTCCCTCTGCTTCCCTTTTTTTTTTCAAGTAAGATCTTTGACTTACTTGTTGTTTCATCAAATACTTCTGCATGCAAAATCCGATCCCGCATTTTGCTAATTCCTACCCTCTGATGAGAAGGAAAGTATTTCTTCGAAACTCCGCGGATTAAGGACTATCCATTTATCTAGTGTTTCCTTTTCAGATTAAATATGTTTTTAACTCATTTCAAAGTGTTTTTTAACATATTTTATTAACTGTTTGCTCATATATATATATATATATATATATATATATATATATATATATATATATATATATATATATATATATATATATGTCCAGATAAAATATTAAGAAATGATATGATATATCATTTTGTATATCGCTTTTCGGTATTTCCTTCAGCAGTGCTCAATACATGAGTACAACTAGGAAGTGAGTTACGAAAATATATGGCAATTAAGCTACACAGAATATTCCATGTTTCATCCCTGCAAGAAGTCTTGCCTGTTGCTTTTATATATCCACATGGTTTTATTTAGCTAGTCTAACCAATCAGATTAATTTTTATTTCTGCTTGTGAATTGAAATGTTCATTAGCTAATGGCTATGCCTCATTCAGACAAAGGTTTGGTTGACGTCTGCTTCCAATTCTAATGTTCTGATTTCTACAGGGTGAGGCACATTTTTCTTTTGTAATCATATGGAATTAATAGTTGGGCATATCTTAACACGTGTGTGTTTGACGTACTTTTTATCAAAAATAATTTTATTTTATTTTATTTTTCTTATGTATTGCCATCCTAAAGCAAAGTTTATTCTGTGTATACAGTTGTTTGTTATTTCACTTCTACAATTTAATAAGTTTCAGAGGACTTAAAGTTTAGAATTTCAAATTTCTTATTGAAACAATGTACACGGGTCATTTCAATTTCTACATACACTGGCCTACCGTATTATTTTCACATGACTATAGTCGAGTGTCTACTTTCTTTGAGCTGCCAGTAATAGGTCGCTAGTGCTGGTTTTATTTGTTTGATTTTTTTTATTGATTGTGCTTTTATTATTGTAATATATAGTCCTACTATATAGGAAGGTCATACCTATGTAATATTTCTGGTTATTGAGCATTTCTTTGACAAATTTTGTGACTTGATCAACAAAACTTTTGATTATGCATTTATTTTGTAGTTACCAAAGTGCACGAGTTCTACAGTTAAAACTTTTCTCTCCATTATAAACTTCCATATTTCTATTTGGGTGATTGCTATTGATGATTGGTGATGGCGTATTTTTGTTCTTCTTTGTGTTATTTTTATTGTTGCTATACTGATTACGTTTTTATGCATTTTGTTATATATATATATATATGAACAAATGATTAATAAAACATGTTAAAAGACATCTTGAAAAAGAGTTAAAAACATATTTAATTTTAAAAAGGAAGCACAAGATAAGTGGATAGTCCTTAATCCGCGGAGTTTCGAAGAAATACTCTCCTTCTCATCAGAGGGCAGGAATTAGCAAAATGCGGGATCGGATTTTGCATGTAAAAGTATTTAATGAAACTACAAGTAAGTCACAGCTCTTACTTGGTTAAAAAAAAAAGGGTGATGTAAGGGGAATAGAAGGTAAAAGAAAAATAATAAAAAGATTTCACATGAATGGATAGTCCGGTGAAGGGTAAAAAATCCAAGAATGGTAAAGTCCAAACACAGTCAAATTAAAAATTTCCAATTCAACAGGTAAGTTCCAAATGGTCCAAAATGATCCAAAAGGCAGAATTCCTTAGAAAAATAACAAATGGAATGAGTTCCGCATCATTAAAAGAAAAGTTCAAATGTGCACAGAAAAAGCACTGGAGAGAATATTTAAAACACGTCTGCCAAGGCTGGAGAAATCAAGTAAATTAAGGTTTAAAAAAAAAAAGAAAAAAAAAACGGAAAAACGGTGGAAGTTTAAATTTGAAAAGCAAGGTCAAACTGACCCAGACAAAAAGCGCGAAAGTTAGCGTTAATAATTAGGTCAACTTAAATATGCACGTGAAAGTCCCAGAATTAAATTAAGAAACACGAGTCAGAGGAACAAATAAATGGCTAAGTTTATGAAATGGAGCGTCTATTATATATATATATATATATATATATATATATATATATATATATATATATATATGTGTGTGTGTGTGTGTGTGTGTGTGTGTGTTTGTGTGTGTGTATGTGTGTGTGTGTTTGTGTGTGTGTATTATATATATGTATTATATATATGTATAATGTATATGTATATATTTATATGTATTATATATATGTATATATATGCATTCATTATATATATGTTTATACATGTATTATATATATGTATTATATATATGTATATATATATGTATGTATACTTGTATTATATATATCTATTATATATATATATATATATATATATATATATATGGATTACATATATATATATATATATATATATATATATACATATATGTATTATATATACACATATACACACATATATATGCATATATGTATACATATATATATGTGTGTGTATTATATATATATAATCAAGGCAATGGGAATGAAATGTTTACCCGATACAAGCAAGTATAAACTTCAACCTAATATAAATACCAGTATTTACATATTAATATGTTAATCCCAACCAAATAAAAAAAGCTCAATACAAGCACAATATAGAGTGGGACTTGTTATAAGGGAAAGAAGAGAAATTAAAACCATGAATTAAAATTTACAATTAAATTCATCGTTCGACAGAATGCTCCAAAAACAAGTTTTAAAAATCCTTATTCCACAGAGTTTCAAAGAATGTTATTTTTCCCCATTTTTTTTCACACGTTTTTCACAGATTTTTAACACATTTTTTTTTTTTTTTGCAATTTATGATAAACTATCATAAATTGCTATTTAATTTAATGCCTTAACCAGCAAACTTGTTAATTTCCTTCTTTCCACTGATGAGAAGAATAGAAAGAATAGAATTCTTTGAAATACTGTGGAATAAGGATTTTTGAAAATTGTTTTTTGGAGTATTCTGTCGAACAATGAATTGTAAATTTTAATTTATAAATTTCATTTTTTTTTTCCTTATATATATATATTTTCCTTTTATATATATATATATATGAATTGAAATAACTCAAAGCACCATTTCAGTCTGATGTGATAATTTATTTCGTCTAAAATTAGGCTCTCCTTTCTTGTTGCTCTGCACCTCTCCTGAGCTTTATCACAGAATATATTTCTATCAAGAGTAATACATTCAACTAGACTCTGAAAAAAATATATATACATTATTATTATTACTATAATTGTTTTAATACCTATAGACACTCGTGTTTCATTCTTTTGGGAATCATCAGTGTAGGGAGTTTGTAATGATTACAGCCGATCGGGAAATTCGAACCTGGCCAAAAAGCCATCTCTGACTCCATTAGCAAGGAATAAACCACACGGCCAACGTTAACTGCAAAAATAGGTGAAATTAACATTTATATTAAGCATAAATCTCATTTGTCAGCGAGAGTGATCTTATGACTATAACACCATAACTTACCCATATCTGAACTGCATTTCCATTTCGAATACCAAAAGCGATTCTTTTATCTTTTTCATTTGATTTTGTTAAAAACAAGATCACCCACTGCTAGTAGTAATAATAAAATAATAAATATTTATTGATTTTAATCTACCAGTAAAACTAACATCTATAGACCCTCCCTTCCGCAAGTGTTTTTACATATGAGAAAATACCTGCACATTTATGCTTTTCTGGTAATCTGGAAAAAAATAACAACTTTATAGTTGAATATTTAGTGATTTATAAAGTGTTTGAATCAGAATCGGAATCAGTAAGTGTATCGGAACTGGGAATTTAGTATGGAGTCTGTAATTGCACCGGAATCGCTAAAAATATTGGAATCATCCCATCAGTAATATATATATATATATATATATATATATATATATATATATATATATATATATACACACACACACACACACACACACACATATAAGATAAATTTTATCTTGCTTGTTTCCTGAGATGAATTAAGCTGCAAAATATATTGTATATTTTGCAAACCTCTTCCCTCTGATGAGAAGAATTGCTCTCTTCGAAACTCCATGGAATAAGATTTTTGTTGTTTTATTTGTACTCCTTGTCGAATAATTAAAATTTCGTATACCTTCCTTACAGGCTTATATAGTTTTTTCTTTTTTAAATTTGAATAAATTTTCAATATTAAGATTTTTATTTTATATATATATGAATTTAAGTGAAAAAAAGAAATAGGCATAAATTAAACGAATATTGATGTCATTTGAATTTTTCAGTCTGACTTTGGGAGATTATATACTGATGAAGCCTCTTCATAAATATTTGTGATATTTTGTAAATCATGAAATAATGTTTTCAATATGGGTGGAAACAATTGGACGTCAATAAAGTGCTTTAAAAGAAATATGGAATAGTTTCTTTTAATAACTAAGGTTTAAAGGATGTGATATATATATATATATATATATATATATATATATATATATATATGATGATTGCAACGTCTTGTCAGACGAGTGCCACTCCCTCAGACATTTAAAATCTATGAGCCCAAATGCATGAGGGAGTATCTATACAAAGATGATGTTACAGAGTCTTAGCTTTGTACGACAGCTAAGTCTCTCTCTCGGTTCAAAATGTTAAGATCCAGCAACAAGCAAGAGCAAGACAGCCAGCGACAAGTTAAACTGCAGACCAGCTTAATGCGGGTACTGGTCTCCCGCTTTATGGTTTTTTAAATCAGAGATTTGCTTCTCCTAGAAAGGTTGCCTTCACCACGGCTTACAGGAGCCCTCTCCACCCCAATACACATATACACACACACAAATATACACGGTGCTAGTTGGCCGTTGACCCAGAAAAAGAGTTCATTCGCCCTTTGGAAGGTCTTGTTTTCAATCCTTCAGGGAGACTAGCCGCCCTCCTCACCAAACAAGTCTGGTGGGGGAACCAGTGTAGTCGCCGGTGACTATATACACACACATATATATATGTAAAATCAAGAAATAAAAATTAAGTTTACAAGCTAAAAGTTTCTGTAAACTTAAAAAGAATATAAACATTAATATTTATACAGTAATCCGAACCAAATAAAAATAGCTCAATACAACCAAAATAGAGCTTGTCATCAAAGAACGCAAAGACTAAATTATAATTTACCAGAATTTATTGTTTATTGTAATCCAGTTTCAATTTATGCCTTCACCAGCAAATTCATAAATTCGCTATAATATTCATTTGCTGATATCTTTCCTCTGATGAAAAGAATGCATTCTTTGAAACTATGCGGATTAAAGAAATCTTAATATTTCTTTTTTAGTATCCTGCCAAATAATAAATTCTTGTAAATGATAATTTAGTCTTTAACTGTGTTCTTATATATATATATATATATATATATATATATATATATATATATATATATGTGTGTGTGTGTGTGTGTGTGTGTGTGTGTGTGTGTGTGTGTGTGTGTGTTGCAGAATATTAGAAAAACGTTGGTACCAATATTTTATTGCCTATCAAACTATTTTCTATAAACAGAGGCTGAAGAGAGTCCGCCATATGCGACCAAATACTGGTACTCTTTGTTAATTTTACTTTTTCCAAACTGACTGTGGGAGATTATGCACTGATGAAGCCTCTTCATGAATATTTGTGATATTTTGTATATCATGAAAATATATGAAGAAAATATGTGTTCTTGAACTGGCCGAAACAATTGCCTGTCAACGAGTTGTCTTTTATTATATAAATCTGACCTGCATATATGTATGTATGTATGTATGTATGTATGTATGTATGTATGTATGTATGTATGTATGCCTAAAATTTTCGACAAAAGCGACGAATTTTCACGAGATTGGTATCGTTTTGAAGCCGACCCTATATATATATATATATATATATATATATATATATATATATACAGTGATGATCATATTTATTGGCACGGTAAAATAAAAGTTAAATTTTGTCTAATAAATTCTAAAAAAGGGATTAAATTAAAGAAAATAACAAAGTATATTATGTATTTTTAACTGGCCTTTCCGATGCAGCAATCGGATTTTAGAAAAAATAAATAACAAAGGAACAACAAACATAATTGCAAAAAACCCTTGTTCAAAATTATTGGCACGATTTATTTAATAATCAATTGTATAGCCTTTGGCCTTGATTACCTTCCTCAGTCGCTTTTCATAGTTTACAACCAAGTTGTTGCACTCTTCAGTAGTAATTTTAGCCCACTCTTCCTGAAAATAATCCTCCAATTGAATAATATTCTTAGGCTTCCTTTGCATTACCCTCAATTTTAATGTTCTCCATAAATTTTCAATTGGATTAAGGTCTGGGCTTTGTGATGGCCACTCCAAAACATTAATATGATTGTCCTCAAGCCATTTCTTAGTCAGTTTAGCCGAATGCTTTGGGTCATTATCTTGCATGAACCACCAACGACGACCAAGTGAGAGCTCTTTAGCAGAGTCTTTCAGGTTTTCATCCAATATTTTAACATAATCTTCCTTTTTTATGCTACCTGTGACCTTAACAAGTCGCCCTGGTCCAGAGGCAGCAAAGGATCCCCAAAACATCAAACTGCCTCCACCGTGCTTCACTGTGGGTATGGTGTTCTTAGGCAGGAAAGCTTCGCCAGATTTTCTGTAAATATAAGACACTTTATTATGGCCAAATAACTCTATTTTCGTTTCGTCAGTCCATAGAACACGTTTCCAGAATGCAACATCTTTATCAATATGACGTTTTGCAAAGGCTAGCCTTGCTTTCAGGTGCATAGGCTTCAATAAGGGAGTCTTTCTCGGACGACATGCTTTTAAACCAGATCTCTTCAAAACTCTACCAACTGTATGTCGAGATACATTCACTCCAGAGGTGCTCTGTTCATCAACAATCTCCCCAACAGAGATCCTTGGGTTTTGTTTTACTTGTCGAACAATTTTCCGTTCATCTCTTGGGGAAAGAATCCTTTTTCTCCCTCTACCCTCTAAACTCATAACGTGGCCTTGCGATTTGAACTTGTTTATTATGGCTCTAACAGTGGATTTGGGAAGGTTTAGCTTCTTTGAAATCTTATCATAACCCTCCCCATTGGTATGGCATGCTACAACAAGCTTCCTGACGTCTTCGCTGTGTTCCTTAGTTTTAACCATGGCGATTGAAAATTATAATTTAGTCACTTATAATAGTTTAAATAAATCGCTATCTAAAAATTATCTGAAAAAAATTATTCACTGAATTAGCGTTAAACAAGCATAATATGGCTATAAAAAAGTTCAGAAAGCACGTAAACCGGAAATTGATTGATATTATACTGATACTAAAAGAAAAACAAAGCCGTGCCAATAATTTTGAACAAGGGTTTTTTGCAATTATGTTTGTTGTTCCTTTGTTATTTATTTTTTCTAAAATCCGATTGCTGCATCGGAAAGGCCAGTTAAAAATACATAATATACTTTGTTATTTTCTTTAATTTAATCCCTTTTTTAGAATTTATTAGACAAAATTTAATTTTTATTTTACCGTGCCAATAAATATGATCATCACTGTATATATATATATATATATATATATATATATATATATATATATATATATATATATATATATATATATATATATATATATATGTGCCAGGTCATGTCATATGCTACTGGTACCATGTACCAGTACTACCTGCCTCATGGTCGGGTCACCGGCGACTAAACTGGTTCCCCCAACAGTCTTGTTTGGTGAGGAGGGCAGCTAGTCTCCCTGAAGGATTAAAAACAAGACCTTTCAAAGGGCAAATGAACCCTTTTTCGGGGTCAACGGACAACTAGCACCGTGTGTGCTTGTGTGTATGTATGTGTGTGCTGCAGTGGAGAGGGCTCCCGTTAGCCGTGGTGAAGGCAACCATTCTAGGAGAAGCAAATCTCTGATTCAAAAAACGAAAAAGCGGGAGACCAGTACTCGCATTAAGCTGGTCTGCAGTTTAACTTGTCGCTGGCTGTCTTGCTCTTGCTTGTTGCGGGATCTTAACATTTTGAACAGAGAGAGAGACTTAGCTGTCGTACAAAGCTAAGACTCTGTAACATCATCTGTGTATAGATACTCCTTCAGGCATTTGTCTATAAAAATGGTCCTGTGGCGAGGGAAGTCATTTTTGGGCTCATGGACTTTAAGTGTCTGAGGGAGTGGCACTCGTCTGACAAGACGTTGCAATCATCATATATATGTGCATATATGTATGTACACACATATATATTTATATATAAACTAACAATAAAAAAAACACTAACCTAATTTTAAAACAGATCCTTTGTCCGATAAAATGCATGCCCATTGGCTGATAGGAAGGCGCGGTGGATACTAGAAAGCTGATTGGCTAACTAAAATCTCAATAGAAGAGGAGCAGAGGAGCACATAAAAAAACGATAAACAACCACAGAATTCTCGCATAAGCCTTAGGAGTCCTAGAGTGGATGAAACGCGGAATATTCAGTGTAGCTTAATCGCCATATATATTTTATAAATTACTATATATATATATATATATATATATATATATATATATATATATATATATATATATATATATATATATATTTAATTATTTGCTTTTAGCCAAACAAATAAATAATTCAAAGTGCAAAACAAAAAATATAAATAAAATCTTTTAAACCTGTTTGAACGCAAAAGCTTACCGGAACGTTTTAAAAAATATGTTAAAATAAAAAAATAAAAAAACGCCCACTGTAAAGTGGGTGTAAACGCAAAAGCAAATATTTCCAAGTTAATGACTCAACTCATTGGGTCTCAACGACAGTCATACCACAGCGTTGTAAATTTATATAGTTAACAGATCCGAGAGGTGAAGCGATTCACGCATGGGCAGATGTTGAAAGAAACGATTTTACTTGACCCCCATGAAATTCTGTGGTCGTTAAAAAAAAAAAAAAATGCATACTTTGTCTTAAATTTCATATATTATGCGCCTGAGTCCCTGTCCTTTAAAACAGTACCAGCATCATTCTTATCCGTATATATATATATATATATATATATATATATATATATATATATATATATATATATATATATATATATATATATAAGAGAAAGAAAATTAAAACTGTAAGTTGAACCTTACAATCAAAATTTATTGTTCGACTGAATACTCCAAAAATCAATTTACAAAGTAATTATTTGCGCGGAGTTTCAAAGAATGCTATTCTTGCTATTCTTCTCATCAGAGGACATAAAGAAATCAGCAAATTATATTTGTAGTAATGCTAGAATATTCTAGTTATATCATTAAGTGAAACCGCAATTTATTGTAGTTATAAATTGCCAAGAAAAACAAGTGAAAAAATGTTGGATATGTAAAAAAAAAAAAATATAATCAAACCGAGCATAATATAATCACTGATTGAGTCTACCATTGCGTATATCAGGTAAACACTACATCCTTTTGATTTTATTACTTTATATATATATATATATATATATATATATATATATATATACACACACATCTGTTCAAGTCTGACGAAGTTGCTGGATCGTTGATACGATTCGGTAAGAGAAACGTGTAACTAAACAGATGAAACGGTAATAAAATAAAAAATATATATATATTTGCTCTGCAATAGTATTGAGCACCTTCTTCAGGTTTTTACTAATTACCAGTTTTGCTATATGTGTGTGTGTGTGTGTGTGTGTGTGTGTGTGTGTGTGTGTGTGTGTGTGTGTGTGTGTGTGTGTGTGTGTGTGTGTGTGTTTGATATGTTACTTATGGGCATGCAGATGTTTGTAAGTTATAAAAAGAGATAGCTTATTTAACTTCTGTGTTGAATGTCTGTGACATTTTGCAGAAGGAGATATGGCATTCTTAGACTCGGGCAAATGAATTCCCGGATTCTAATGGGAACAACAAAATAAAAATAAAAAATGTTAACCGTTTCCAAACTCCGCTTTCGGTTTCAGAGAAGATATCAATAAACACAACACGCCGAAGGAACAACAATAATTTTAGAAAATATATGATTTATTGATCGAAATGTTAATAAGACATACACGACAAGAACAGGCAGGAATAAACAAGATATTGGCAGAGAAAAGGATTATAGCTAATCTTGACTTAAACCGTCAGAAAATCTCCTTAATCTTAATGAAAAAAATGTCAACGGAATGAAAACAAGGCCGTTCTATAAACAACAATGGTTATAGTCAAGATTGTCTACTCCTTTTGACTTCCGGTTTTTACTCTGTAGATGGGTCGCTGGTGACAAGCAAGATATTGTTCCTTTTCAGAGTACGTAAAAGCTTTCCCTTTTCCCTATTTTAAGAATGTCTTTCTCATCAGCTTGACTTTGTCTAATTATCTATTCGAATGGGCAGCAGAAACCAGAAGTTAAAAAGGGCAGACAATCTTACTAATAACCACAAAAAAAATGATATATTTATTTAAGTGACCTACACCGTTGGGTGTAGGCTGCTAGAAATATAAGATAGTTAAGAACGGAATAATAATAATAATAATAATAATAATAATAATAATAATAATGATGATGATGATGATGATGATGATGATGATGATGATGATGATGATGATGATGCAGGTTGGCTGCTGAAAGTCTTTTCTCAAGCAGTATATCCTCAAGTGAACATAGCCTTGCTTTGTGTCAAGTTAACAGGGAGGATGTCTTTCTTTGTGGGTTCTGCGAATGAAAAACAACTCAAAAGGTGTCTTTGTGAAATGTGAGATTGTGACAAAGAAACTGAAATTTGAGTATTAACTAGAAGATGTACCCGGTGTTGCCCGGTATTAAACATAACGTTAAATTCCTTAAAAAAAATGAACTAAATAAAAAACGGAATGAAACTGAGACATGTGCATGCAAGTATTATGTTTGTTTTTTTTCTAAACAGTTCACTTTTTGTAAGTAAAAAAAAAATACTCGAGCTGATATTGAAACCGAAATCTAAAGACACTGAATCAAGTATGATAACCATTACACCAGCTTGACACGACTTTTAGATAGTGTTTTAAAACCAACTCATACTTAACGTAAGGAAGCTGTCATATTTCACAACCATGCATGTGCAGTTGTGAAGATGGAAATCTGATGGCCTCCCATGCACCAAATTTTCAATTTTGACCCTTTAGCAACTCTCTTCTCCAGATGAAAACAGATTAAAAAGTTTTCCACGTGTCTGAATACTTTTTATACCAAATTTCAAGTCTGAAGATCAAAACTTCGTTGAGTATATAGGTTTAGAAGTGTTCTCACACATACACATACACACATTCTCACTTTTATAGATATACTCGCAGGGAGACCCAACGTTGCCCGGGATTGAATGATGATCAACAAATATTTCACATATATTTCTCCTATATTTTTATTGTTATCGAAATCTGTGAAATCGCCAGAGAGGAAACCTCCATGCAGTAACTTAGTTCAAAACATGTCTTATTCTACATTGTACTCTACCTACAGTTTCTTTTATAAGATTATTTTATATAAACTTCTTTCCAGTTAATGAAAAAAAAACGCATTAAGAAATTTACGTGTGGAGTTTGAACCTACAAACCATGTCATGCAAAAAAAAAAAAAAAAAAAAAAAAAACATGTAAATTTTCAAGTATTATAAAATTCTTTGCAGTTAATGAAAAAAAAAGGAAGAAATTTACGTGCAGAGTTTGAACCTAGAGACCACGTCATGCAAAAAAACAAAAACAAAAAAAAACACACACTATCAATTTACCCACAGTAGAATTTTCACAGCCCGTTGTTCTATCATTGTTGCTAAGCAACGACATGGAAAAAATGGCTTTACCGATGATAGATAATTAAAATGATGGTTTCATTTATCGATTATCGATAATTATCGGAGGTATTCTTAGACAAAACTTAACTAAGATCACTCACAGACTTATACACTAAAGTTCTGTAAATGCTTAACTTCCGTGATCTGGCGAGAACCGGTGTGTCAACGTGATTGTGCCGTTCCCTTTATATAAAGCTAAAAAAAAAAAAAACTATAAGGAACGTTCCAAAAGACGTGCCTTCTATTTTTTTATTTCATTCAAGTGGATCAGATGATAACTGAACTCATGCATTCATCACCAGAAATTTTCATCTATCTGTTGCGGATATTGATGGTGTAAGACTCTAAGAAAGCAACTCCTGTGATGGACGTGTGTCAGAAGTAGAGACGCGTCCTTGAATTCCTCCATGCAGAAAAAATTGAACCGATCAACATTCACCGACGTCTGAGGAACGTTTACAAAGCCAATACAATTGATGTCAGCAAGGTTAGTAGATGGGTTTGTCGATTTCAAGAAAAGATAGAGATGTAAGTGAGAACGTGTGTTTTGGACTTTTACTACCAAGACATCAGAAGCAAAGGTGTGCCATTGAATTCTTGGGAAAAATAGCATTGAGAATGGTGGTGACTATGTAGAAAAATAAATTCTAGAGTAAAAATGGTCGCTTGTTTTAATGGCACTACTCCTGTCTTCGTAGCTCTTTGACGTTTAAGTTTGTAGCAGCCGAAACTTGCTACAATCACAGGCAGGAGCTAATTCTTGAAATCTATTTTCTCGCTTGCTTGTCCAATCACAAGCCAGCTCTCAATCATGTGACCGCATACATAAAAGGCGAAATCACAAACCTTCTTCCTTTTTCTACCTGACCATTCTGGGCAGCAGACTTCGCCTGGCCCTTTGGCCACAGGCCGAACGTGAGTACAACAAACTAACCTGGCGACCTTCTAACTCCCATTTGTTTCCACATACGGTACCCACACGAACATTCTTTATCATGCTACAGAACTGCTCTTGTCGATACACCCCCCCACACACACACACTACAACACTTAAATACACTGAAGACTTTGTTCTTTCTTTCTCCTTTAACCGGCCTCCTTTGTTCTGGTGACTACTGGCTGCAAGCACATGTAGAATGAGCTGTTCTCAAGCCGGCAATATATTAAATCTATCTCTACACAAAAACACTTCCACCTACTAACCCGTTTCTCTCGTGTACATGCTACTAACGAAGATGACAAATAAAGCTGTTTATTAATATAGAATGAAACTCCATTTCATTGTTTCTTATTCTATAAGTTTTTCAGTAAAAAATAGGCAGCCCTACATTTGGAACGACTCTCATAAATATAGCCTAGAATGCACACTCTTAAACCAATCATTTTAAACCACAATTCATAATGATAGGTTAATTAGTTTAGAAATGAATTCTATACATAAAATATATAAACATATACGTATGGTTAACATTATATAAATAGAGTTGATGCTCTGCCACATTATTTTTGTCTTTATCGGATGTGAAAAGTATTCCCACCACCAAAGCTACGATCATGCCATAGAGCTGGGGTCGTCAACCTCAAGCCTGCAGGCCAAATTTCGTCCTCGAGTAAATTTTGTTTTGGCCGCCACCTTACTCAGGACACAATATAAATATAAACAAAGCAAACCACAGTGACAATTTTTCATTAAATCATTTACCGTTTCTAATTGTGTTTCGGTGTAGAAATAATTTTTTTTTGTTGATTAGAATAGTAATTTGATTTATTCTTGCAGTTAAAAAAAGACTTTCATAAAATATGTTTGTAATTATTCAATTTTTCTTTTTATTTTGACATCTCTGTATTAAAATAATCAAGATGGTTTAAATATAATAATATTATATTTAATATTTGTTTTCTTTAAACACAGAAAATTAATTTACATATTTAATAGCATTGTTGTTCTCCATGACATGGTAGCCAAAGCTGTTTGGGCCCCCTCCCATAATCAGCATAGCTTTTGGAGTTCTTCTTTGTTATTGTAGCGAAATTCAAAAATTAAAATATCGAATTTCAAATAAAACCAATGGTATCTACTGAATTGTCATATCACACTAATGAACATACCCAAAAATTACGAAAAACGTAATTACAAATTTTGCTTATTAGCACATAAATTGAAAATTAAAATTGTAACGATGGTGTAAAAAAGATATTCCAAGTTAAAATAATAAGGATCCAGGAACAGTTGTAGGATCCAATGAATACTGATATATTCCAGAATGAATTGCGTTCTTTTTTAATAGCATATCCCAGGCTGGAAAGTAAAGTCCATATCTGACTCACAAGTAGGAATTTTATACTCGCTTCAGTTATAGCTGGTTGGATGACCTTGTTCGAGACAAAGTAGACTCAGTCCATAGTCAGATTTCACCACAGTTTGCTTGATCTATGTTAGTTAATAGACATACAGTTACTTATGTGGCAGAGTATTCACCTCGCATGCAAGAGGCTTGGGTTTCGAATCCCTAGTTCGGATATGTCTAACTGATGAGCCCAAATGAAGGCGAAACTCAAGTCTTGGACTTCCAGTTTGTTGGCTGTCATGGCTCTTGTGAGCTGCGACGTTGTTTGTTTGTGGAAATATATATATATATATATATATATATATATATGTATATATGGCAATTAAGCTACACAGAGTATTCCACATTTCATTTTCGTGAGAATTCATCAGGCTTATGCCTTACGAGAATGAAACACGGAAACTCTGTGTAGCTTAATTGCCATATATCTTTTTATAACTTACTGCCTAGCTCTACCTATGTATTGAGCACTGTTGAAGTAAATACTCCAAATTTACGCATAAAATTATATTTTTGTAAATTAATTTCTGTGATTAAATGAAGTAGACATATATATATATATATAGAGAGAGAGAGAGAGGGAGGGAGAGAGAGCGAGAGAGAGCGAGAGAGAGAGAGGAGAGAGACAAGTAGATACTTGTAAGCTATAAAATATAAAGTTTGTCCAACTTATGTTTTGAATAGTTGTGATGTGTCGTAGAAAGAGATATGATATTGTAAGATGCAATCAAATAATTATCCGCATTCAAATGGAAGTAACAGCAGCACTCGTTCTCTTTCAGTGGAGGAGAAATCCTTCACGACTGAGACAATTTTTATTTTTGTACCTTTTCTCCACGTTAAAAAACGACATTGGTGTCTAACTCTGTCCCGTGGGGAGGCATTGTAAATAGGTACAATATGGTTGTCTTCAAGTCTAACGTAAACAAGTTCTTGATGAGCCGTTCCATATAAGTTAACAAATTTACCGAATTTCCATTACTAACGATTACTATATTGTCCAATTTCTACTGTACACTCTTTAACCCTTATCCTCGAGTGGCCTCTTGGCCTTGATAACGTGGTGATACCTGTGTAAAAAAAAAAACAAATAGAAGAAAGCGGGGAGTGTTTTACCCTTACAGTCAGAAGTCCTAATACTGACACCCAAATCATCAGGTACTAATTTAATGAGAGGTATTTATTTTTCTTTTTTTTCAGTATTTATGAGCGGTAAAGAGGGGATGAAAGTTGGTTTGTTCTTTTTGTTTTTCCCCTCGTCTTTCTTTTATTACCTTTGACTGGCCGACATTGGATGGTAAAGAGATAGACATGTAACGTGGCTGTTACTTTTTAACTATGTCATTACATTTAAAGCCTCCCGGACCCACACATTGTCTGGTACCTTCACAAAGGAACAAACAAATAAAAAAAGGAAATGAATAAAAATCCGACTCGGTATTTTTTAAAAGTGCAAATAAAATACATTTATTTGTGGTTCTTCCAAGACAACGCATTTCATTATCTTTCTGTGGCGAAAATTATGGGAACGCAGGCTTACCTCTTAAATAGCCTCGGTGTGCGCTTGGCCGACGCAGCGTCATGATGCTGAAAAGAGTCCAAGATGGCGTCTGCGGCCTTATATAACAATGCAGTCTCACAGAATCTTGTGTGCTCTCGAGCACATATGCAAATTTGGAGGACTCTGTCTTTTATAAAAATAGGCCACTGGAGCAGATGGGACAGACATGAAAAAGAGTCTATGGAAAGTACCGACGGACGACGCTGCTGCAGTGAGCTGAGGTTTTCTGTACTCTTTTTTCTTTGCAACAACACTTTCAAAAGTCTTTTCGTACACATATGTTGTCATATAACATGTGCTTTTTAAAAGTCTCTGTCTTCACTACTTGACACCAACCTTAGTCAGCACTTTCTCGCCCTTGACTTCACACGTCCATCTTCCCCGGTGCACTTTGCTTCTCTTGTTCGACCACGTGCTGTCCTTTTTTCTTTTTCTTTTTCTCTCCTTCTTCCCGTGACGTCAGCGCGCACACACTTGCCAATCTGCTGTAATGGCTGCTGCTGCTAATATTTTCGCTAGACAGCTATCCTAAGGCTGCTGCTGATTTTCTCACACACGCCCATATGCGCTATGTTACCAAAGAATGCACCGTTACAGATAGAGAAAAGAAGAAGAAGAAGAAGAAGAAGAAGAAGAAGAAGAAGAAGAAGAAGAAGAAGAAGAAGAAGGGGAAATAAAAGTCTTGATTTTTTTTTTGGTTTCTTTTTTATTTCTTCTATTGCTTTTGGCTGATCAATTTCCATAAAAAATGCTCTCCGAAGAGAAAAACCTAAATAACTTCACATAAAGAAATTTTACGTCAAACTCTTTAAATAAATTAGAGATATACAGGGAGGGAGGCCAAAGGTGGCCTCTGGTATTCAAATTGGAGGGCAGAAGCATCCATCAAAATATCTCTCTTTCTCATAATATTTCTCAGTACTAGAACTTATACTTGAGTTTTTGGAGAGTATAATCAAGGCATTCCTATTTACTTGCCTCTCCATGAGGCCAAAGTTAGACATAAAACAAACCGGTAATACTTGGTGTGGTATCAACCCTGGTCAAGCTATGCTGACTTCATCCGAAAGAGGAAGTTTACAGGGAATATCAAATATCAGATTCACAAGTGCTCTCCAGATGCATTTATATCCTGGTCATGAGAAGATGACATACAATGCCTAGCATTCACAAATGGTCACCCATCTGGTACTATCCAGGTTCCACGTCACTTAACTTTGATGATCTAACAAGGTCGTATTTTTATGGGGAGAGATTCTGAATCAGAACAAAAATTAAAACTGCCCCAGTCTGTAACGTTATCCTTAATATGTTAACACATCGCAAGGAACATAGGACAAGTAATAACTCAACTCTTTTTATTTTTCTTGTAACAATGACATTTATTTCCTCATTCTCCTGCTACGCGTGACTTCTCGTTATGGCTGTAACGTCTCGAACGTGTTCCCAAATGAGAATGTGCTCCCGAACGTGCTCTTCTATCTGCTCACACGTTCTTTTTTATAGTCTTTTTTTCTTTATTCTTACGGTGACCTCATTTCGCATTTCGTATGCGTTTACCTACGCGCGTCCGCGCTCTGTTACAAGTCTAGAAGGATTTCTCCTTCACTGATTGAAAAGATGAAGCATAAGTTGTCCCTAGGAAATATAAGCAGATGTCTGCACGCCACTGAAACAAGTTACATAAGGAAAACAGAACAACCGAACAATTTAAGCGTACATTCTATAAATACATTCGAAGATATCGATAAAGATTCTATAAAAAGATGCTTAGAATTTTTTCTTTTTCTTTTTTTTTTGAGGGGGGGGTTGCTATGCATAACTTCGGGTTAGAAAATATTGAACTTTCATTTCAAATATTTTGGTGCATTATGATTTTAAAAAATAAATTAAAAAAAAAGAAGGTACAAGTGTTATTGATATATTTTGGCGATGATACAGATTGTAGGCAAAACTAATGAATAATGAATCTTTTTTTGTTGTTGTTTGTTTTCTTGAACGGTGAAACTTGGCTGCGTGTGATCCCAGATTGATGAAGCTCGAAGGACAGACAAAAGAAAGGCCGGCATGATAGAGGGTGAGAGAGGGGAGGTTAAGACAGTGATGAATAATGAAAAGATTTACAGCTCTAGAGATCTTCACCTTGGAGACGAATGCTACCCAGAATCCCGTTTCATTAATCAATATTTCACGACAGAGAAAGAAAGGAAACTCTAAAGCAAGAATGGGCGGAAGAAATGGCTATAAATACAAGATAAATACAAGGTAGTGAAAACGTTCTTGGTAATGGCTTACGTTAATATCTGCTATTGTATAAAAGGGACGTTGTGTGTGTGTGTGGGGGGGGGGGCTGAGACTTTGTTCCTTATGGATTCCAAAACGGCTGGGCCGATTTTTATGAAATTTCACACAAAGGTACTTTATGTGCCTGGCAGTGTTCTTAGGTTTTGGATCGGTATGTCTTTGATAAGTATCGATAATCGATAATCGAAATAATCCGATGAAAGAAGGAACAGGCGATTTTGACCAAAGGTAACACTTTACACAGCCTAACATCACGAGTGCATTTGAGAAGTTTTATTACCACACATAGTCCCGTCAATATACGAACTGATAAAAAAAAAAAATTGCCAGTTTTTTTTAATTTTTTTTTTTTTTTTCGTTTTTTTTGTCAGGTTGAGTCTACTATACATCATACTAAAAGTTGGACAAGATTCGAGCATGGGAAAGTTTCAAATTTTGAAGTTGAATATTTTCGACTTACTAGTTATTTTTCATTATGTTTCAAATCTTTAACTCAGTTTAAAACCAATAAATCTTGTATTTTTACCAATGTTTTTAGGGTCAATCTTTCACATGAAATGGTTGCCAATAATGATGAATCATCATATCTATGGTTACCGCCCGATTCACATAAATCATAATGTTTTTTCAAAATTGTTCACACTTCTTCCTCCTCCTCCTCCTCCTCCTCATCATCATCTGTGATCGGAGCATTTTTCACATTGTCACAATTGCCATCTTGACAATGTCCACATGCTAATTCTAGTTCATGTCGTCTGCAAATATACTTTAGAGTAATGCATCCTTCCAGACAGTTGCAATGAATCATATGAATCAGTTTATCTGAAGCAGGATTTTTATCCGTCATCACTGGAACAAGTTTGTCCCCTTTCACTTTCCATACCTATTCAGATGGTACCATTTCATCACGGCATCCCATCCACTCCATAACCTGGTAGTAAGTCCGCAGAGAATGAAATCTACAGGCAGAGGCGGTTGGAGATAGTAGTTCTGGTGTGACAAATATCTTTGCCTTTGCAACTTCCTTGCAAAGCATATTGCATTTAATCGACGCCAGTGATTCCTTCTGATCTCCATTAAACAGTGCTATCATTGCCTTAGAACCACTGATTTCTACAACATCTTGCGTTTGCTTTGGTCGAGAAAATGCTTTTGAACAGTCCTTCATTGTCTTTTCTATTTTGATGATTCACTAGAACCATGTAGTGGACTGGTGTAGGGTATAGAAGGAAGTGCGTGTTCATCTCACGTTCGGGTGTCACCAATTTGTAGTGGACTGGTGGATATATTATATATATATATCCCCGGGTCGTACAAAATATGAAAAATGAATTGCATTGAGAAAGGAAAAATGAGTTGCTTTGAGGAAGGAACGAACAACGCGTTTACTTTATTTAAACGAACTAGAATTTATTTCGTGAAGAAACACATGAAAGAAAAGGGTACAACACATGTTCATGTCCGCGTTTATCTCTCGCTGTTTACTGGTGAGAAGGAAAGTCTATTGTAGCATAGAGAGAGAGAGAGAGAGAGAGAGAGAGAGAGAGAGAGAGAGAGAGAGAGAGAGAGAGAAAGAGAAAGAGAAAAAGTCAATCCAGGCCATGGAGATAGAAAACGTATAAAGTGTATGTACTGTCTGTTAGCTCGTGCCCCATACATAGTAGCAGGGGACGTAACGCGCACGGGCGCCCCGAAAGAGAGGGCGAATGGTCCGACGACCGAAAAGGGTAGGAAACAGCTTGTCTCTTGCTTTTATAGTTGTTTCCGGTGGTCTTTTGTGCATGTGTGGATTTCCTTTGAAAGGGGAAGTGACGTTGTCCATGTGTGCGTACGTGTGCGCGTATGTCAGAGTGGAAATAGAGTGCAGTACATTTGGAAACATCTGTATGAAACAGCAAGAGAACAAGATCTGTGTCTTCTCCAATAAGGCTTGTCGGCCTGAAAACTGACATACTTATGGCCGCCTTTGCAATCTCAAAGTCAGCATCTTCTTCTGCTTGAATAACATCACATCCTTTCTGCTTCATTCGTTCCATGATCAGCTGGATAAGGGCCTGCTTGTTTGCTCCAGTCGACAAAAGTCTTTCTTTTTCTCAGAAAATATCGCCACCTCAGCAATGTTCACTTTCTTTACATTCAACTTTCGACTTCGACTCTGATGTGCACAGTCCTTTATATTTGGTCCAACATCATAACAATCAAACATCACTGTCGCTCTTCCATAGTTTTCGACAGTGAATTAAGCATAATCATTTGCAATCGAACTGTGAAGAAGAGATCCTCCATCTAGTACGTTATGCTCTGTGACTGAAACAGTTTGCTGCACACAACTGATTTTGTTTTGACATAGTTTCTGATTGCTTTGGCAAATTGTGGTTTGTTCGTCTGATGCAAGAGGCCTTTTCCCTCAAACAAAGACATTGGGTATAAACACAGTTCATAGGACATGACATCATCTAACCGAAATTTTCCCATCTGAAAGACTACAAGAAACTTCTGAAACAGGAGTGCTGAGTCAATGCTACGATCTGTAGATACTTTCACATTCTTGTTGGACGTTTTTGAGATTAGGAAAACACCGATTGTCCATCTATTTTTTGAACAATGTCTCTTCTGCCGCATTTAATTGAAACCTTTGTACCTCTGGATATGATGAAGTGAATCCCATGGTTGAAAGACTTTCAATCAAGAATCTATACAAGTGGTGCATTTGCACCGTGACACCATGCTGTAGATGCAAGAATCGTGATCTATACAAGACACCAAGCTGTAGATGCAAAATAACAGTTCTTGGGCGCACTGCTTGAACGACTGCTTGTCTGATGCCAGCAACTTTTCTGGACATGTTGTTCCCAACAAACAGACGTTGCAACAAGAACTGTAAACTGACTGAGATAAAATCTAATGCCGCAGCTAGTTTCAGTTCTGCAGTTGTTGGATACATATCCTCCACAGACTTAACTATTGTCTTGATATCAGTTTCTATGAGTTTTGTTGCCGTTTGGAGAATAGTCATTTCTGTGTTTCCTCATCGTCTTCCCGAGGTGAATTGTAGTATCCACGAAGAATGACAGAAGTTTTTACTGTTTAATGTTTTTGATGCCACTACCGCCAGTCAGTTATGAATATAGAGTTGCCATATCGACTTAGCAGCTTTTCTTTGTGATATTGATATAATGCCATGAAATTAGTACCATGCAAGTATTCTCCCATTTCAGTGATAAAGTCCGATATTGTTAGCTGTTCTCCATTGTTTTCCTCTAGGAACTCAAAAACATACCTCATCCTGATTGCTGTCCTTTGTATCTTCCACTTTTTTATCGTTTGATGGATTCTGTAGACGTGAATTGTCTTGGAATATTCTGCATTGTACAGAAGTTGACGCTGCATGAAGATCACCACCAAAATATTCAATCCGGCTTTGAACAGCAATGGCCTACTCACCCCTCTGGTTTTGCAATGGACTAATATAATTTGAACCAATGCATCTGTCTTCACATGAATAATCTTTTCATCACTTTTTCGTTTCAGGTCTTTTTTCCTAGTAGCAATTCTACAGAAAAAGCAATGTGTTCTACTGTCATATGATCTCAAATCAAGACTCCTTTTTACTGGTTGAGCAGAATTACCCCTGTTGGAGACAATAGCAACGTCCTTTTTGTTGATATGGTTCACCCAACACGTTTTGTGAACACGAGTTCCTGCTTTAACTGGACTTTCATACCTCTTTCGATACTTGCACGGTTAATGCCTTCGGCTCCTTTTTCTCGAATCACCACAGTCTCTTTACCATTAAAATCTTTACTATTAAAATCTTTACCATTAAAATCTTTACCATTAAAATCTTTACCATTAGAATCTTTACCATTAGAATCTTTACCATTAAAATCTTGTTCACATAAAATACAAGTTTCTAAATTGGCTGAATTCATATTTGACTCTGAAAATATATGTAATCAGTGTATTAGTTTTATGCCTGTATGTGAGTCGGGTTGAATTCAACAATACGGGGTGGGGAAAAAAAGCAGAACTTCCTCTTCTTATTTCCAAGAGAGGCAGGTTTTAATAGCAAAATCACATCATATAATCTGGGCTCCACACAGAAATTAAATCCCTTTTTTGGCCTACTCTGTACAAGTGGCTGAGGGAAGAGGTAGAAGCAACCATAGATATGGTATAAGGGGGTGATTCAACATCATTGGAAACCATTTAATGTGAAAAATTGACCCTGAAAACATGAGTAAAAATACAAAATTTAGTGATTTATCATAAAAATTGACTGAGTTAGATATTGAAAACGTAATGTAAAATGACTCGTAAGTCGAAAATGTTCAACTTCAAAATTACCAACCTGACATAAAAATAAAATCTTGCAATTTTTTTTGTGGTTGGGGTATTTTGGCATTATATTGACTGAACTAACAAGTCAAAAGGCCCAGGATATAAAATCAACAGTATGTTCTTTGATATAACAGTGATGCGTTTGAAATGAATGTTCCTGTTTAGAGCACAATTACACCATGATACTTGATTTTCTCATTTAAAACTTTTATTCAAGCTATTACATATAAATATTTTAATAAAATCCGCAATAGGTTCTTTATAGTTGTTGTATGGGAATCCACCTCCAAATGGACTGTTCTATCTATTATATAAACCATAGACCTTTTGATCCCAGGTGTGGATTAAACACCAGAGCGACCCTCGCCTGCTCGGTGACGTTTACTACTCTTTTCAGTTGTAACCTTTTTACGTTGTTGTTCCAGTAATACATTGTTTAAACTCTATTCCGTTGTTCTGTTTTCTTTGTGGCTTATTGCAAGCCATAACATTGGCGACATTGGATTTGGAGAATGTACTCACGTTTAAAAACAGTGTTCTAAAAAAACTAAACACTGACGACATTGGATTCAAGGAGCATACTAAAATCGAAATCAGTAACGACATTGAAAAAAAAATTACTCGCGTTGAAATAGTATTCTAAAAATACTAACGACGTCGGACTCAAATGTTATCAAGCCTAAGGAAGTGTCTAACATAACACTTGCAACTGAAAGGTTCGCAGTAACTAAAAAAAAACAAAAAAACACATAGATCATAATGGGAAAAAAAGAGTTGAAAAGAAAAATGTTTGTCATGACTTTCAAAGATAGCGTTGTACTTTTGCAAAAGGAAAAAGGTTTGTCGCGACTTAGAAAGGTTATTGTTTATACTTTTGGAAAATGAATTCGTCACTTGTGGTTTTCACTGCTAAAATCGGGCGTTATTTTTTTTTTCTCTGAAGAAAAATATACACTTGATGTTTTTTCTTTAGAAAATGAACTTTTTATATATTTATGTTTTTTTTTCTGTTTGTTTTATTGTCTGGAGGAAGAAATAAGAAAAAATAAAACGGTGTTTCAGCGAACGTTTTGAAATTACTAATGCTGACAAAGCAAAATGGATGAATTGAAAGTAGCGTTGGAACATTTGACCAAGTTACATATCAATGCTGCAAAGTGTCAGCCACAATTCGAGGAACAGCAAAAGGAATTGCAAAAACAGTTAGCTGAACGTCAATTACGAACAGAGGAGTTACTTAAAGAAATTGTTAAGAATAATGCGAACGCCAAAAGCAATTCGGCAGTTTCTCAGAATACAATATGAACCGTGATAGACAATTTTAAATACGAGGAAGAGGAAAAATCATTTGCAGCGTATTTTCGGCTTTATGAAGATTTTTTTTTAATATTGACTGCAGCAACTGGTCTGATCAAAAGAAAACCAGACTTCTACTACGAAAATTGGAAACGGCTGAGCATGATAAATTCGTGGATTACATCTTGCCTCGGAAAACAGCAGATTTATCATTCAATGAGACGGAAAATTTGTTAACAGAACTTTTCTCGCTGAAAGCGTCTCTTTTCCATAAGCGTTGGAGATATTTGAATGAGGTAAAAGATGATAATAACGCTTTTACCACCTACGCAGCTGTAGTGAATAAACACTGTGATCACTTTAAGTTGTCTGAACTAAGAGCAGACAATTTTAAATGTCTTGTGTTTGCGCAGTTGTTAACCTCAGGAAAAGATGCGGAAATCAGGCACAGAGTCCTTACAAAATTAGAAAATGAACCGAACTTAACACTTCAAAAATTGACTGATGATTGTCAAAAAGTAGAAATTATAAAAAAAGATGCAAGCAGGCATTGCAAATATAAAAAAAGTAACTAAGAAAAAACCGTCGAAATGGCACAAAGACACTAACCACCGAAACTCAGATAAACTAAAAGCACAGAGTGCTTGTTTCAGGTGTGGTGGAATACATTGGGTAAGGGATTGCCCATTTTTAACAAAAAGATGCCATTTATGCAATAAGATCGGTCATAAAAGTTCGCACTGTAGGAAAACTCAGAATAGAAGTCGTGTACATCAAACCAGAACTAAGGACATCGTAGATGAAAATCTACGCAAATATGTAACGGTTAATATTTTCGGCAAGGCTATTAAATTCCAATTAGACAGTGGATCGGATCTTTCAATAATAAATCTCAAAACGTGGAAAATATTACAAAAGCCGACTATGTTAAAAACTAACAGAACGGTGACAGCCGTTAATGGTACAAAAATTCATTTCGAAGGTGAATTAATTACAAACGTTACTTTACGGGGGAAAACAAAAAAAACTAAGATTGCATGTGCTAAAAGATAGTGAGAACCTGTTCGGTTCTGACAGCATGGAGGAATTTCGTCTCTGGGATCCCAGAGACGAAATTCCTCCATGCTGTCAGAACGTAACAGGTTCTCACTATCTTTAACTTAACTTCCAAATCTGACCCCCAAGATCGCCATGGGCATGGAATATGTGCCTATATTAAAGATGACTTTCCATGTGGTAAGGAAATCTCCAGAGAAGATCCTAACTAACCCTACATGTGTTTCCAGGTTGCACTTGCTCACACTACTGCATTTATATTTACTCTCTATCACCCCCACAACAGCGTATCTGAACATATATATATATATATATATATATATATATATATATATATATATATATATATATATATATATATATATAAAAGCATATCTGAGAAAATTGACCACGTTCTATCTGCTTATCCTTCAGCTAACATTAATATATGTGGAGACTTCAATCTTCACAAGACCGATGATGAGGGGGGGGTTCTGTCATGATTTCTCCATTGCTTATGACCTCACTCAGATTGTTCACAAACCCACCCGTGTGCCCGATACTGACAGTCAGAATACGAGTCTCTTAGACCTTTTCCTCACAACTTGCTCTGAACTATGTTCAGTTTCCGTTCTGTCTCCCCTTGGATCTCCCGATCTCTCTATTGTATCAATTAAGATAAAAATGAAATATAATAAGTCCTCAGACGTACCTCTCCATCATACATTATATAGATATTCTATGGCTGACTGGGATAGCTTCCATACATTTATATAAGATCTACCTCTGTGTTCCATGTTTAAAAAGGATGTGTCCTCTATAATATCAGACCTGATGGAATGGTTAATTGTAGGTATAGACCGTTTCATACCCTCGAAAAAAAAGTTCCAGCAAACACCTAACAGCCAGCCGTGGTTCTCTCCAGAATGTGCTGTTGCCATTGCACACAGAAATCACTTTTTCCATTGCTTCCAACATAATAGATGTACTGACACTAAAGCCGCTTTCAGGACTGCCAGCAACTACTGTAAAAAGTAATAAAGAACACAAGAGAGCTGTATGCTCAATCCATCAAGTCCAAAGTAGCTGAGCAGCGGCTTAGTTCCCACCAGTTTTTTCAAATAGCAAATAGAATCCTGAACAGAAGCATGTGCTCTATCCCAACTATCATCAATGAACTTGAGGTAATCTCGTCAGCATCAAACAAAGCTAAACTCTTTGCCAAGAACTTTGCAGCTAATTCTACCCTTTGCGACCAAGTCTGCCAACCCCCAACATTTCCTCCTGTATCAAAAAACATGCTATGTGATATACAAATATCTGTACGTGATGTTGCCAAGCTAATCAAAAACCTGGATTCCAGTAAAACAACTGGCCCTGACGGTATTCCAATTATAGTACTCAAAAAACTTCAACCAGAACTAGCATCCATACTTACAAAACTGTTTAAACGTTGTCTTAAGGAGAATTGCTTCCCATCACTCTGGAAAATCTCATCAGTATGCCCTGTATTTAAGAATTCAGTAATCTTCCTCTCAGTACAAGCCAATAAGTCTCCTGTGCGTCATGAGTAAGTTGCTAGAATCTGTGTTAAATAGAGAAGTAATTAACCATCTCAGCAAAAATAACCTTCTTAGTGACACACAATATGGTTACCGTTCTGCTAGATCTACAGCAGATGTGCTTACAGTTATATCTCATAGGATTAGCGAATCTCTTGATGGAGGCAACCTTTCTAGGGCAATTGCTCTTGACATATCAAAGGTCTCTGATAGGGTATGGCATAAAGGTTTACTTCACAAGATCTCCAGCTATGGTATAGCTGGAAATGTCTTCTCAATTATTAAATCATTTCTTTCTGATAGGTTCATAAGAGTAGTGCTTGGTGGGCAGAAATCAGAAGCTCATAGTATTAATGCTGGAGTCCCTCAGGGGTCCATCCTGAGCCCAACTCTATTTCTGATCTACATTAATGGTCTTCCAAATCACATCCTTAAATCATTCATAGACATTTATGCTAATGACACTACCATCTATGGTAGCACATCTAAGACTGTAAATGACCAAGTTCTCTCCGATTCTCTTTCCTCTGATCTTGAGCACGTGGTACAATGGGGAAAGAAGTGGCTGGTTACTTTTAATGCATCTAAAACCAAACTTTTATCTTTACATCAACGCTCTGATCCCCATCTGGTATCAATTAAAATGAATGGCTCTCGTCTTGAGGAAGCCTCATGTTTTGACAAGCTTCTGGGCTTGACCTTTACTCCTGATCTGAAATGGAACACATGCATCAAATCTGTTGCCAAGGCCGCTGGAAAAATGGTGGGATCGTTCTATCGATCCAGTAGATATCTCACTGCTGATGCTATTCTCTATCTATATAAGAGCCAGGTACGTCCAAGGATGGAGTACTGTTGCCACATCTGGGCAGGAGCTGCTAGAAAGGACTTATCCTGCCTTGATAGGATTCAAAATAGACTTCGTAGCCTTGTGGGGGATGTTCTTTTCTCTTCCCTGCAACTTCTTTCTCACAAAAAAGATGTTGCGAGTTTGTCTCTGCTTTATCGTTATTTTCATGGCAAGTGCTCGACTGAGCTTCAATCTATGGTCCCCCCTTGCCAAACTTTCACAAGAAACACTCGTCTAGCTGAAAACACTATCAATAATTTCCCCCACCCTTTATCTGTGCCTAAACCTGAACGTAGATTTCATGAACAAAGCTTCTTTCTTAGAACTGCACGCCTGTGGAACTGTCTTCGTTTTCCTACTTTCCATCTGACTACAATATGATCGTCTTCAAGTCCAATGTAAACAAGTTTTTGATGAGCCGTTCCACATAAGTTAACAAATTTACGAAATTTCCATCGATTACTATATTGTACAATTGACTACTGTACGCACTTTAACTCTTATCCTCGAGTGGTCTCGATGCCTTGATAAGTGGTAATGCCTATGTAAAAAAAAAGAGTATATAGGTTTAGAGTTCTCTCTCTCTCTCTCTCTCTCTCTCTCTCTCTCTCTCTCTCTCTCTCTCTCTCTCTCACACACACACACACACACACACATTCTTACTTTTATAGATTCAACTAGAAGATGTACTCTGCGTTGTCCGGCATTAAACGTTGAATTCCTTAAAAAAAAAAAAAAAAATCAAGTGAAAAAACAAACAGAAAGAAACTGAGACATATGCATGCAATACTTAGTTTTGTTTTTTCTAAGTATGTTCATTTCTTGTAAATAAAAGAACATACTCGAGCTGAGATCGAACCGACCACTACCCTAGACGAGTTCATAATTAACGGATACTCAAATTTAACAGCTAAATCTGACCCCCAAGATCGCCATGGGCATGGAATATGTGCCTACATTAAGGATGGCTTCCCGTGTGGCAGGGATATCTCTAGAGAAGATCCTAATTTACCCTATATGTGCTTCAGGGTTGCACTTGCTAACACCACTGCATTTATATTTGCCCTCTATAGGCCCCACAACAGCGGACTTACTATCTTTAAGAGCATATCTGAGAAAATTGACCACATACTGTCTTCACATCCCTCGGCTAACATCCACATATGTGGTGATTTCAACGTCCATAACGTGGAATGGCTGACCCATTCAAATAAGACAGACGATGAGGGAAGGTTTTGTCATGATTTTGCCATTGCTTATGACCTCACTCAGATTGTTCGCGAACCCACCCGTGTGCCCGATACGCCCGGTCAATATGCAAGCCTCTTAGACCTTTTTCTCTCAACTTCCCCTGAGCTATGTTCATGTTCCGTTCATTCTCCTCTAGGATCCTCCGAACACTCCCTCGTATCAGTTAAGATAAAAACGAAATGTAAGAAGCCCCCAGACGTACCCCTCCACCGTACTGTATACCGATACTCTATGGCTGACTGGGATAGTTTCCGTACATTCATATCTGATTTACCTCTGCACTCCATGTTTAAAAAGGATGTGTCCTCTATAGTATCAGATCTGACCGAATGGTTAATTGTAGGCATAGACCAATTCATACCATCTAAAAAATTCCACCAGTTTTGGCAAATAACAAATAAGATCCTGAACAGAAGTGTCCGTTCTATCCCAACCATTATCAATGGACCAGAGGTCATCTCGTCAGCGTCACACAAGGCCAAACTATTTGCAAAGAACTTTGCAGCTAATTCTACCCTATGCGACGAAGGCCATCAACTCCCCATATTTCCTCCTATAACACAGAACAAGCTAGGTAACATAAAAATATCCGTGCATGAGGTCGCCAAGCTAATAAAGAACCTAGATTCCAGTAAAGCAACTGGCCCTGATGGCATCCCAATTATAGTGTTAAAAAAGCTTCAACCAGAACTTGCTCCCATACTTACGAAACTATTTAAGCGCTGCCTTAAGGAGAAGTGCTTTCTGACTCCCTGGAAGACCTCTTCAGTTTGCCCTATATTTAAGAATTCAGGTGATAAGTCATCTCCCTCTCAATACAGACCTATAAGTCTCCTGTGTGTTATGAGTAAGTTGCTGGAATCCATATTAAATAGAGAAATAGTCAACCACCTCAGCAGGAACAACCTTCTTAGGGACACACAATATGGTTTCCGCTCTGCAAGATCTACCGCAGATGTGCTGATGGTTATATCCCACAGGATAAGTGAATCTCTTGACAAAGGCTTTCTTTCTAGGGCAATTGCTCTTGACATATCAAAGGCCTTCGACAAGGTATGGCATAAGGGTCTACTTCACAAGATTTCCAGCTACGGTATAACGGGAAATGTTTTCTCAATCATTAAATCATTTCTCTCCGATAGGCTCATAAGAGTAGTGGTCGATGGACAAAAATCGGAGGCCTGCAATATAAATGCTGGAGTCCCCCAGGGGTCAATCCTGGGCCCAACTCTCTTCCTGATCTAAATCAATGACCTCCCTAAACACATCCTTAAATCATTCGTTGACATCTATGCTGATGACACAACCATCTACGGCAACACATCAAAGGCTGTAAATGACAAAGTTCTCTTTGATTCTCTCTCCTCTGATCTCGAGCGCGTGGTTCAGTGGGGGAAGATGTGGCTGGTTACCTTTAATGCATCCAAAACCAAACTCCTATCCTTACATCATCAACGTTCTGATCCCCAGCTGGCATCAATTGTGATGGATGGCTCTTGTCTGGGTGAGGCCCCGTGTTTTGACAAGCTTCTGGGTTTGATCTTTACTCCTGATCTGAAATGGAACACGTACATCAATTCTGTTGCCAAGGTCGCTGGAAAGATGGTGGGATCCTTCTACCGCTCCAGAAGATATCTCACTACTGATGCAATTCTCTATCTATATAAAAGCCAAGTACGTCCAAGGATGGAATACTGTTGCCATATCTGGGCAGGAGCTGCTAAAAACAGCCTATCCTGCCTTGACAGAGTACAAAATAGACTTTGTGGCTTAGTGGGGGATGCCCTTTTCTCTACCCTGCAACCTCTCTCCCACAGAAGAGATGTTGCGAGCCTGTCCTTGTTTTATCGTTATTTCCATGGCAGATGCTCGTCTGAACTCCAATCTCTGGTCCCCCCTCGCCAATCTTTCACGAAAAACACCTGTCTGGCTGAATCCACTGTGAAAAATTTCCCCCACTCTATATCTGTGCCTAAATCAAAACGCGGATTCCATGAACAAAGCTTCTTTCTTAGAACTGCACGCCTGTGGAACTCTGTTCCGTCTGCCTGCTTCCCTCCGGACTACAACTTGGATGTCTTCAAGTCCAACGTTAACAAATTCCTAATGAACCGCCCCCTTAAGTAAACACTTCAGCAAATCTCCTCACTAACTTAATGTACTTGCAATAACTCTTATCCCTGAGTGGCTTCCGGGCCTTGATAAGTGGTGATCACTGGGTAAAAAAAAAAAAAAAAAAAAAAAAAAAAAGCAAAACCTAAAGACGGTGAGTCAAGTACGATAACCATTAAACCAGCTTGCCACTATCTTTAAAAAGTGTTTTTTCAAACCTCTTGAAACAGTTGATAAACAAATACAAATCCGATGACCCCCCCCCCCCCACGTATCAATTTTTAAATTTTAACTTTTTAGCAACCCTTTTTTTTTTTCGGATGAAAATTAATTAAAAAGTTTTCCACGTGTCTGAATACCGTATATACCAAATTTCAAATCTGTAGATTAAAAATTCTTTGAGTATATAGGTTGAGAAGTGTCCTCACACACACACACACACACACACACACACACACACACACACACACACACACACACATATTTTCACTTTTATAATAATATTAGCCTTGGTTCCCAACGATACCCAGGTGTTCGGAGATGTATGTTGAGCAAAAAAAAAAAAAAAAGCAATAGTAGTAGTAGGCCGGCTCGAACCCGTGATGTGGAGGCAGAGAAAAATGTAAAAAATAAAAAGTGACGTGTTTGCTGTTGCGCCCATCGCCAAACTAGAAGTGACGTAGATTTAAATTAAGGCTAGACAATTGAAAACAGGCGATGACTTTTGAAAATATCAGCGAAAAAAGCGACCCCTCCCTGTAGAAAAGTGCCCAGTTGAAGATGAAGGAATTAATGTTTTTTGGCCAATTTTGCGATATTTGTCGTCCGAAGGGTCGGCTTCAAAATGGTACCAATCTCGTGAAAATCCATCGCCTCTGTCGAAAAGTTTAGGTAAACATACATACATGATGATTGCAACGTCTTGTCAGACAAGTGCCACTCCCTAAGTCACTGAAAGTCCATGTGCCTGAAGATGACTTTTTAGTCCTGCTAGCAAATTCACGCGCTCAAGTACACTGAAGACGGTCATTGGTATACATACATATATATATACATACACGCATACATATATACACACGCATACACATGCACACATATACAGATACATATCTATAAAAAATATACACACATATATACATATATACATACATACACAATACACATACATACACACACATACATACATATACATACACACATGCATACATACACATATACATACACATATATACACAGACACATATTAAATACACACACATACATATATGCATACATATACGTACACATATATGCATATATACATACATACGCACGTACACATACATATATACACACATACACATACATATACCTACATATACAGACACATACATATATATGCATACATACACATACATATACCTATACATACATACATTTAAACAGACAGGTGAGATTTATATCATAGAAGATAGATATAATGGAAGGATGGTATTTAGTTTTTGGTCGCATTTGATCAAAAATTAATAATTACTAGACTACCTGTGACCCGTTGGGTCAGTATGTTATATTAGTTATGGAATTCATGTATGAGCGTGACACTTGTGACGTAAAAAAAATAGTATTTTTTTGACATAACAGAAACATTTCTATGAAAGTATATTAAAATGAAAAATCACGGATGGATCACTCAAACATGAAAATAATCCTCCCTATTCGTGCAAAGTTACCTATTTTTCCAAATAATCGCTCATAAATCGAAAATTAAACATGATTTTCCTATGAATTGAACGCCGACGAAAGTCATTTAGCAGCAAAAACGCACATGAACCGACCGATGGGAAATATAAGAATGAAAAACCCATATTGGAATCCTTCAACCAAGTTATAGAAACTTAAAATCTAAAAAAAATAATTAATAAAACCTGAAGCAAAAAAAATAAAACCTAAATAAATAAGATAAAATAAAACTAATATTGAAACAGATTAGTAAATGTGTCAACAAATTCACCGTTCTTACACAACTATTTTGTATCTAGAAATGTAAACAAAAATTAAAAAAGAAGAAAGAAAGGAAGGGAGGAAAAGGGACGGATAGAGAGTAGTAGTAGTAGTAGTAGTCTTGGCTTTACTACAATTGTTCTTATGTTTGTTAACGGGTTAAAGTTGTTTAGTTGTAAGAAAATAGCGACAGTATAGTTGCAAAACACCCCCACTCTTCCCATGTTAAATAATAATTTAGAAATAATAACGTTAATATTTCAGTGCACAGGTCAAAATCTGCAAAAGAAGCGATTTTTGTTTATTTGTTTACGTTGTTATGGGTTAATGTTTATGCCCACATGCGCAACCGGATGTCGCAAACTGGAAAGTGGGTTACATCACTCGTTACAAGGTCATTTGAGTTTTATAATTATATAGATTAAAGATTTCTAAATATTTCTACCTTCACAGTATCATGTGTGTGCAAAGAATATAAACCACAAGAGCAGATTTCGTGTCAGCTTTTACAGTCAAATGAATCATGTTCTTTGTATTAGCATTAGCTGAAAGAAAGACATTTCTTTATCAGAAAAGTCATGGCTTCAATAGTATTTCATGTGTGAATGGCATGAATGGAAGCAAGAAAGCATTAGACAGACAAATATCTGTGAAAGGTTTCATTTTTTTTTTTCTGAAGAATTCCAAACATTTACAGAAAAAAAAAAAAAATGAAAAATTCATAAAAGAGCCATTCAAATATCGTCATTTAAATCATGTGATTATGTAAGCCTATGAATGAGTACATCGTGTGGACATTGCTTTGGAGTTTCAAAAATGACCTGTGAAAATCAGTTTTCATCTGCATAATGCTATATTTCTCAACCATTCTCGGAGAATTCAAATAACAATTTGTGTAAGGTTAAATGATACATCAAGAAATTCATTTCTTTCTAAACTTTTGAGATGAGAATTTGTTATTTGCAATGCTTGGATTCCTCAGACTACTATTCCCATCTTCAGTGTCAGTTTCACAACGTTTCAATTAATGTAACCTCCGACCTTCTTCAGGTGTATCTTGTCGAACTCAACAAAAACCTGTAGAGCAGTGGTTAGAGTATTTGGAAAAATCAATTGTAAAAGTGATATTCTCCTGAAAGTTGAAGGTTCAGTTCTCAGCGTGCGCGACTAAAATATACAGTTGCTAATCACTAGGGCTAGGACAACAGCATATTCTTTTCGTTGTTTGGACTCTCGAGTGTATCCGTTGATATCTTATATGCTTTTATATAGATAGATGTTGTTCTCAGTTAATTGACTGTGTCTAACTGTGTCGGATATATACTCGGGAGTCAAAACAATGAAAAGAATATGCTGTTGTCATAGCCCTACTAATTACTTAGGACTTCTATCTGCTACTCCCATGAAGTAAATAAAGGGGCCCATTTGAAATTCTGTCCAAATTCCTCAGTTCGACAGCTTATCGTGCAGTGGATAGAGGCATTGAATCTCTATGGTTCCAGGTGAGCATTGTCTGAAGATAGTGGTTTCTAGATAGATAGTTTTAATTAGAGAATTATTAGAGGTTTAGTTGACTAAAACGTGGTGAGACAACAACAACTATGGAAGGCAGTAATTACTGGGAATATAGTAACAAGACTCAGCATTCCTATCCTGTCGTGGTTAATCACCTGAAGAAGGCCAGAGGATGAGTTGGCCGAAACGTGGTGAAACAACAACAACAACAACTATAAAGATGAGGATAACAGTCTTCAAATAAATGAATAAATTTGACAGAAACATTTCTGAGTTCGACAAGATACACCTGAAGAAGGTCGGTGGTTGCATCAACCAAAACGTTGTGAAAATGACACTCAAGATGAGAACAGTAGTCCGAAGGATCGAAATTACTAAGAAATTCTTTTCTTTTCTTTTTTTTTTTTTTGCTTTTTATATTTCGTTTATCTTGAAGAATTTGTTTTTGACTGGATAGTCTTTAAAGATGAAATGGCCATTGAAATAAAATTTTGCTTGACAAGATTGTCTAGTCCGCTTAGAAACGAAATCAATTTGAAACTCGAGTCTTGGACTTCCGGTTTCTTGACTATCATGCTCGTGTGAGCTGCGACGTTATTTGTTATTGACAGACTGTGGATACCCATGAAGGGGTGCCTGCACATGAAATTTTTGTGGCAGGAGGTGCACAATCTCTAACCACACCTCTCCTGAGTCAACAGTGTTAAATACCAGTGGCAAGTGAAGTGTATGTACAGGACGACTGGAAACAAATGCCGAGATAAGTCGAGAGCACAGACAGCACCTAGAATTCCCAAATGGTCACCCATCTGATACTAACCAGGCTCAACATTGCTTAACTTTGGTGATCTGACGATATACGGCATAATCGCGTTGATATATATATATATATATATATATATATATATATATATTATTCAGTTTAGGTTGTTATGTCTTAATATACATTGAGTTTCTGATTTCAACAGGATGGGTATCCATAAAGAATGGAAAATAAACTCAAAAACATACATTTTCACCATGGTGATAATTTTGGAGCCTTATGGTGTACAATTTTTTCGGACTTTATAACTTTGATAATCCCTTCAGACATGAGGTCACAGTCTTTTCATTGTGAATATTATTGAATACGACTTCATTAATTATTTGATATTTCAAATTTTTAAAAGTTTTTTCGGATCACGTTATAATCCAATTCACACTTGAATTATTCATGCTTCGATTTCAGATTCTTCCGTCAGCTTAACAGGTACTGTTTGATTAGCTCATTAGTTAATTGATTGAGTGTTTTTTTTTTTTTATCAGGTTGACAAGAAAGTCCTTGCGGATTTTTAACTTTTAAATTCAGATAAATACACCTCGGTTCAAATAAAAAATTTTTGGTCGAAATAAGTACCATCAGAATCAACACATTTTTGGCCAACGCAAAACGAGTGTACAGGGTGAAATGATAAAAAGTGTCACCCTAAAGAAAACAACGCTGCAGCGTTATTTTTTTTAAAACTTATTGAAAAAATCAATTCAGGTAACTTGATTATGTAGTAGAGTTGACATCTATTCAATGTAGCCGCATTCAGCCTCAATCACTGCCTCAATACAAGTCCGGAACTGGGAGTATACCTTTTCTGCAAGTGCCAGCTGGAGCTCGGCGAATACTCAGCGGATGGCTATGATCAGGCTGGCTTTGATGTTGTGAGAGGTCATGTTGGTGATGTTCTCAATGTATGACCAAACCAAGTAGTTCAGCGGGCCAGGTCGAGGAAGGAGAGGGACCAGTGAGAGAAGGGATTGTAGCACTCTTCTGAAGCCAAACCTGGGGCTCTTTGGACTTGTGGGACGGCGCTGAGTCCTGCTGCCACACCTATGGTCTGCCAGAAGCCACCTGATTGCACCAGAGGATCACCACACTCTTCAGCACATCCAGATACATTTTGGTGTTGACTTTTAAGCTGACTTCAAAGATGTGAAGTGACATGATGTGGTGCTTACTTGAAACCACACCAAAGACCATAACCGTGACTGGAAACTTTTCATCACTCTGGGCATGTCTCTCTTATTCGTCACAATTCAGTAATGCATTTTGAGGGTACTGGAAATGGTCTTGTTTTCATAACTTGGATCGGTAGAGAGCATGTGTTGTACAGCGGCGCATCTCCGATCTCGCTCATTGAACATTGTGTCCCTTTCAGACATGATAGAAGGCTCCTATTGCTCTTGGGATTTGTACACAACTGGCCAACTAGTAGATGGTCTGCAACAAAATAAGAAAACTGGTTTTCATAAAACGAAAATCAAATCATGTTGTCTTTTTAGGGCGGCAACTTTATTGTTCCGCCCTATATTTATGCCAGTAATGTAAAAATATTGCGTTCTCCTGGTGATGAAGTCGCTGGAGGCATTTTTGATATCGCTTAGGTTTTTAAGTATTTCTCAAGTTGTTGAGTTGCTTGAAAAAGTAGTAGTCGGTTGGTGAGAGGTTTGGAGAGTATAGCGGATGAGGCAGAGTTTCATAGCCCAATTCATTCAACTTCAACATGTGGTCGGACATTGTCATGGAGGAGAATTGGGCCTTTTCTGTTGACTAATGTTGGGTGTTGTTGTCGAAGTTTCTGATGCATTTCATCCATTTGTTGACAGTACTTCTCTGCTGAAATAGTTTCGCCTACATTCAAAAAACTATAATGTGTGAGACAGGCATAAGCCACCAAACAGTCAACATAGCTTTCTTCTGGTGCAACTCTGGCTTCAGGAAGTGTCGTGGAGCTTCGTCAGCGTCTATCCACTGAGCTGTAATATGAACCCACTTTTCATTGCAAGTTACAACGGGTCGTTCTTGTTGCGTAAAAAAAAGGAAGATGACACTTCATAACGGCATTTCTTTTGGGTGTTATTCAATTCGTGAGGCACCCATTTATCAAGTTTTTTGTCTTTCCAATCTCTCTCAAGTGGTTGAAAATCATCCCATTCATTAGAATATGCTTATTCAATTATATTTCACCATTTATTTTACACCAATACTTTAATTTATGAAGCTTGATGTAACTACAGAGCATATAAAATAAATGACAACACGTCAAAAATTCCAAGATGTTGTCCATCTTACTGTTTATTTTTGTTAGCATGTTAAAATGTTCAATTCTTGACAGCACCTGTTTCGTAGCACAGAACAATTCATATGAGTATTATGTCAATCATCAGAATAATAGGAACTCATCTAATATATAAATGGCAAAATGTGTGTGTGTGTGTTTGTATGTCTCGCAAAAACTTTCGGCAAACGCGTATCAATGATATTATTATATTTTAAAAACAATATGTATATATATATATATATATATACACAAACAATATATATATATATATGTATATATATATATATAATCATTATTATTTACTATAATAATTATTAATTATTAAATACGTACAGACACTAGTGTTTCATCCTTTCAGGAATCATCAGTGCAGGGTGTCACGATTAACGCCAGTTGAGAGATTCGAACCCCGGCAACAGAAGTCATGTCTGGCTTCATTAGCAAGCACCCAAACCACTAGGCCACCGCAAACCGCGAGAGGTACAGTTGAAATTAAACATTTATTCTTATTGAATACTTTTAGCGTCAGTCAGAGTGATCTTATCATTATATGACGATCTGCGCGCATGAGCTAAGTTGACCGACTTTATTACAACTGAAAGTGCTCAACGATAAGAAACAAGTTTCTTAAAAGAGCTGACATAATTATTTACTATATTAATTATTAAATACCTACAGACACTAGTGTTTCATCCTTTCGGGAATCATCAGTGCAGGGTGTCATGATTAATGTCAGTTGAGAGATTCGAAAAAAAAAGAAAAATTATATATATATACATATATAATAAACTCACCTGTCATCCCTTTTTTAAAGATCGAATCGCCCGGGCGTTGAAGACAAGATCCAAGCAAGCAACATGAACGATGGTCCACAGAGTTTTATAATTATATAGATTGAAACAATTACGACACAATGCATAAACATATAAATAGTATTTTATCTAGAAATAACAAATAACTTGGGTAATGGATGCCGAGTAAATATACCGTAAACATGATTATAGACATATTGGGATGTATGATTATAAAGTAAGAAAATATGATAAGGAATATTATGCATGATAAATAATGAAAATACATTATGAAATCATGAATACTTCAATAAACTAAACTTTTTAGTAAATAATAGTGATGGGACGATTTCGATAGTTTTCCCGATTCCGATACAATTACTGATTCCGATTCTAATTCTTTATAAATCTCTAAATATTTAACTAAAGAGTTATTATTTTTTCCCCCTGATTACCGTAAAAAAAAAAAAGAGCACGTTAAATGTGCAGATATTTTCTCAGCCATAAAAACAAATTTGTGGGAAGAAGGGTGATCTATAGATTCTAGTTTTACTGGTAGTTCATATAATCAATAAATATTGATTTTTATCATTATTACTACCAGTAAGAAGTGGAAGATTTTGCTTTAAACAAAATCAAATAAAAAAATACAATTAAAAGAATCGTTTTTGGCATCGGAAAATGGGCACACTTTTTTTTTTTTCTGATTCCGATACCGATTCCGATTCTGATTAATCGACTCAACACTAGTAAATAAATAAGGATTAAGAAGTAAAAAGTAATTAAGAGATAAAGTATAAAGGGAAAAGAAAAAAAGGATTATTATAATTGTTTAAATATAAGTAGAAATATGATAACAATCATTTCTATTAGTGTTGGGACGATTAATCGTAATTGGAATCCGGAATCGGAAAAATCGGAACTTTTGGGGTTATCGGAGTCGATTATCGTAATCGTAAACTTTTGTGTCTATTTTCCGATGCCAAAAACGATTCCTTTAATTATCTTTTTTATTTAATTTTGTTTAAAACCAAATCCTGGCAGTAATAATAAAATAGTAAACACTTATTGATTTTAAACTACCAGGAAAACTCAAATCGATACATACCCCCCCCCCCCAAGTGTGGTTTTAGGATTGAGAAAATATATGCACATGTAACATGTGATTTTACGGTGATCGGGACAAAATAACAACTTTATAGCAGTTATCTTTAGTCGAAAATCGCCAATGTTTGAGTGTCCAGTGGACAGGGATAGAGAAGAGAGAGAGAGAGAGAGAGAGAGAGAGAGAGAGAGAGAGAGAGAGAGAGAGAGAAAGAAAGAAAGAAAGGCGACGTCTTTCCTCATTACTTTCAGAGTTACCTCTACTGACCAACCGTGACAGGAGAGAAAATAAATCTTTATTTATGACTGTTACAGACATACACATGAGAACATTATACACATTTGAAAACATTTAATTTTTCCAATCAGTGATTCTGTATCAGAGCACAAACGTGCATATGGCAAATACCGAGCCGTGTGCGAAATGATGTCATGGTAAGAAATAATTTTAAAAAAAAACTATAAAAAAGGAAGATGATCACATGAGAGAAGACGATCACGTTAGAGACGTAGGTGACGTCACAGCCATAACGAGCGAGAAGTCGCACATGGCAGGAGAATGAGAAATAAAGTTCGTTTTTTTTTTTTAAATCTGAAACAGAAGTTGAAGTTCTTTTCTCTTTCTTATTCTTTGTCTCCTTTACGACTGAGTTTACAACGTGTGGGTCCCGGGTGTCTACATGTTAACGCATGTGTAAAACGTGTGTGTAACATTGCAATTCGTTTACACAAAACATCTTTAAATCATCTTTAAATTTGTACAGGAATGTTGTGTCCGATTGTTATTTCTTTCATCTTGATCTATTTTCAACATTGATTACATTTTAAATGGCTTGGTACATAGTAGAACGATAAAATTGTCGCCCTAGAAAAGACGACATGATTCCATTTCCTTTTGATGAAAACCGTTTTTTTTTTTTTTTTTTTTGTTGCAGACCATCTACTAGTTGGCCAATTGTGTACGAATCCCAATAGTAATAGAAGCCTAAAGATAACTGCCATAAAGTTGTTATTTTGTCGTGATTACCGTAAAAACACAGGCTACATGTACATATAGTTTCTCAATCATAAAACCACACTTGTGGTGGGGTTTACCTATAGATTTTAGTTTTCCTTCTATGTTCAGTGTTCAACGAGAGGTTGGAGATGCGCCGCTGCACAACTCATGTTCTCTACCGATTCAAGTTATGACAACAAGACCACTCCCATCACACCCAAAAACTGCATTACTAGATTGCCACGAATAACAGGGATGTGCCCAGGGTGATGAAAACAAAGTTTCCAGCCACGGTTGTAGTATTTGGTATGTTTTCACGTGAAGACCACATCATACCACCTCACATCTTCGAAGTTGGCTTGAAAGTCAACACCAAAGTGTACCTGGATGTGCTGAAGAGTATGATGATCCCTGGTGCAACAAGGTGGCCACTGGCAGACCCTGGATGTGGCAGCAAAACTCGGTGCCAGCTCACAAGTCCAAAGAGACTCAGGCTTGGCTTCAGAAGGCGTTTTACAATTTTGTACCCTTCTCTTAATGCCCCCCCCCTGTACCTGCTGTGCTACTTTGTTTGGTCATATGTCGAGAACATCACCAACATGACCTCCCACAACACCAAAGCCAGCCTGATCGCTGCCATCTGCCGAGTATTTGCTCATCTCCCATTGGCGCTTGTGGAAAAGGCATGCTCCCAGTTCCAGACTAATATTGAGGTGGTGATTGAGGCTGAAGGTAGCTAGATTGAATAGATGTCAGCTACACTACATAATCAAGTTACCATGAATTAATTTTTTCAATAAAAGTTTTAAAATAAAGCTATAGTGTTGTTTTGTTTACGGTGACACTTTTATCTTTCCACCCTGTATATATTTTTAAGACATGACTATCATCTATATACTACCCCTGCTAGAATCCATGCTACATCCCAGTGTTTATAAAGCAGCCGTGAAATAATTCTTAAATTTTAACATTTACTTCTTTCTTATGGCCTACATCGAAAGGAAAAACAATACCATATATATATATATATATATATATATATATATATATATATATATATATATATATATATATATATATATATAAGAACAAGTAGTTAATAAAACATGTTAAAAAACACTTTGAAAAAGAGCTAAAAACATATTTAATTTGAAAAATAAGTGGATAGTCCTTAATCCATGTAATTTCGAAGAAATACTTTCCTTCTCATCAGAGGGTAGGCATTAGCAAAATGTGGGATCGGATTTTGCTTGCAAAAGTATTTAATGAAACTACAAGTCAGTCATGGATCTTACTTGGTAAAGAATACTGAAGCAAAGAGAATAGGGGGAAGAAAAAAGTGATTTCACGTGAATGAATGGTTTGGTGAAAGGTAAAATATCCAATAACGGTAAAATCCAAAAAAAAATTGATTAAATTTCCAATTCCACAAGTAAAATCCAAAGGAATCGCGTTAATGGAAGATGGTCCAAAGTAATCCAAAAGGCAGAATTCCGTGGAATAATTCACAAATGGGTACAAGGAAAAAAGGGAATTAGTTCAAATAATATTATTAAAAGAAAGACAAATTGTGCGTAGAAAGAAGAAATGGGGAGATTTTAAAACACGGCTGCCAAGGCTGATTTAAGAAAAATTATATATATATATATATATATATATATATATATATATATATATATATATATATATATATATATATAAAAGCTTATGAGGAGGAGTTTACTAATCAAGAAGAAACAAACACCAAAATCATATATAAATATAATTATTTATATTTTAATCTCAACCAAATGAAAAAGCTCAATACATTCACTGAGCGTAGTAGAGCTTAGGATTAATAGTAATAAGAACAGTTGTACAGTAGAATTATACAAAAAGCTTTTATTCTTCGGTAGTACCCAAAGTTGGGTGTTCCTTAATCTGCGAAGTTTTAAAGAATGCTATTTCTTCTCATCAGAGGAAAAAGGGGATGAATTAGTTCTTCACGGGACAGATGAAAGCAATGTGTTCTGCAAGCTGATTGGTCAATGCGTAACCAAATCGCCTAGCAGGGGCATTTCTCCGTGTGAGAAAATAAGTCTTTATTTATGACTACTGCATCTCTACTTTTGAAATTTTGAGTAAAAAACAAAAAAAAACTTCAGAAGTACATTGAATTTAGCTATTAGACACGAGTTAAACAAGATTACCTGAATTTCAATTTCTTATTAAGACTCCTTACGGTTCAACCTTAAATTTTAGACATTTTCTAGAATAATAATTCTACAACGGATTTGGACCCGAATTGGACTAATGGTTTTAGACATTAGGTTTTTAATAGCATTATATCTTGATATTATTCTTCGCAATTAATTTTGCTCATCATTGCACAGGTATTCTTCGAAAGAAATCACTGAAAAATAAAAAGGCAAATTTAAAGAAAACCCTTCAGCGACTTTTTGGACACTCTGTATAAACATATACGAATAAATACACACTGGTCTTTATTATACAGTGAAATATTGGGAACAATAGATCCAACAGGATTTGAACTTAGTACAACGGATTTAAAAATCTGCAATGGTATCTCTTATACCATATAACTTATTCCTAACTAGTAGGGTTACCCGGCGTCGCCCGGGACACAATGCATATTTCTATTAAAACTTCATATTTCTCTACTTTTTTCTATCTTTCTCTCTCCTCCCCTTTTCATTTCCCCTCCCTCTCCCCAATCGTCTCTTCTTCCTCCGCCCAGCCCATTCTAAATAACTCTCCTTTGTATAATAGATTCTAAATAACTCTCCTTTGTATAATAGATTCCTCGTGGAATTAGTAGGAATTTTTTTTTTTTCAAATTAGCAACATAATAAACACTGAAAAAACGCCTCCTCCTGACGAAACCTCAAAGAATGAATAAGTTATATAAATAAAACGGTAGACATATGTATGTATTTATGTATGTATGTATGTATGTATAGACGTATGTATGTATGTATGTATGTATGTATGTATAGACGTATGTATGTATGTATGGACGTATGTATGTATGTATGTATGTATGTATGGATGGATGGATGGATGGATGGATGTATATATGTATGGACTATGTATGTATGTTGGATGGATGTATATATGTATGGACTATGTATGTATGTATGTATGTATGTTTGTGATCAGGTCATGTCATATGCTACTGGTACCATGTAACCCAGTACTACCTGCCTCATGGTCGGGTCACCGGCGACTAAACTGGTTCCCCCACCAAACTTGTTTGGTGAGGAGGGCGGCTAGTCTCCCTGAAGGATTAAAAACAAGACCTTTCAAAGGGCAAATGAACCCTTTTTCGGGGTCAACGGCCAACTAGCACCGTGTATATTTGTGTGTATGTATATATGTGTTGGGGTGGAGAGGGCTCCCGTAAGCCGTAAGCCGTAAGCCGTAGTGAAGGCAACCTTTCTAGGAGAAGCAAATCTCTGATTTAAAAAACCATAAAGCGGGAGACCAGTACCCGCATTAAGCTGGTCTGCAGTTTGATTTGTTGCTGGCTATCTTGCTCTTGCTTGTTGCTGGATCTCAACATTTTGAACTGAGAGAGAGACTTAGCTGTCGTACAAAGCTAAGACTCTGTAACATCATATTTGTATAGATACTCCCTCAGGCATTTGGGCTCATGGATTTTAAATGTCTGAGGGAGTGGCACTCGTCTGACAAGACGTTGCAATCATCATGTATGTATGGATAGATGGATGGATGGACGTATGTATGTATGTATGTATGTATGTATGTATGGACATATATATGGATGTATGTATGTATATATGTATGTATGGAAGTATGTATGTATGTATGTATGTATGTATGGACGTATGTATGGAGATATGTATTGATGTATGGATGGATGGATGTACGGCATAATCACATTGACACATTGGTTCTCATCAGATCACCGAAGTTAAGCAACATTGAGCCTGGCTAATACCAGATGGGCAACCATTTGAGTATTCTAGGCGCTGTATGTGCTTTCCGCTTATCTCGGCATTGCTTCCAGTCGTCCTGAACCTCCACTTGCCACTGGTATTTAACAATATCGACTCAGAAGAGGTGTGGTTGGAGATTGCGCAACTCTTGCCACATATATTCCACGCTCAGGCACCCTTACAGTGGGTATCCATAGTCTGTCAAGACTGAAGGAAGCCATTATGTATGTATGTATGTATGTATTTCAAAATGTTCATTTCAACTTGCCGACATATTTCTATTACTTTTGCGCATACACAAATTCATTCATAGCTTGAAGTGGTTTTAATATAAAATTTTTCTTATCTGTCTATAACTCAAATGGTAAGGAATGCGGCTGGAGCACTAAATGTTTTGTTTTTTTGTTTCTAGCTGATGGCACCCAAGTCATTTTTTTAACTTTTGAAATCAGTATTATACAGTAGGTACAATATAATACTTAATAGAGAATTGTCTCTGTAATAATAAATATTAAATCCGCATTAATTAAAATATATTTAAGCATATTTTATGACTAGTTTTTTTTTCTGAATTTTAGATATTACTCATCTGAGGCAATTCTGATCAAGAATTTGATTTGTAGCTGGACATACAAACTCACATACACACAGACAACTGCTCTTTAAATGGTGGACTGTTTTATAAAAAGCATCCCGTGAAATAATGCCCAAGTTTTAACTTTCAAGTCTTACTGAGTCGCACAAAAGGCGCCTCTACCTTTCTTTATTTCAAACTTTGAAACAGAAAACTATGAAAAAGTTGTTTAATGAAAACGATTGTTTTTCTGATCTTTTCTGTCGGCGACGAGCGACGACGACGACTTGGCAAAATGTCTGTTTGTTTCTCATTTGTTTGTGTTACTCTTTTAATAACCCTTTTGACAATTGACAGAATTCCCATTAGCCGTTATGTCGATATACGAAAAATGTGTTTAGGTCAATGACACAAAAGCAAAAAACAAAAAAACAAACAAACAATGGTCAATTTGTCTAATTTCGTTGAAAGTATTTTATTGATTCGATAAAGAGCCTTTCTCTTTCAGAATCTCTGGAGGAAAAAGAATTTGCCTACAAGTAAAGGCCACTGCATATTTTATGAATGTCAATCGGGAGTAATAATAATAATAATAATAATAATAATAATAATAATAATAATAATAATAGGAACAATACCGAAAAGCTTTGAATAGAGAATGAGAGAGATTGGAATCAGAGGGATGACTGATAAGATACAACGGATAACAATAATGAAAACTGCTGAAATATTAAGAAAAACCATGGAATGTGGACATTAATACACATGAGCTACAGCCATAAACTGGGCATACAGAAATTGCTACAGATGTAAAACACAAAAGAAGCATCACATGGAACCAAGAAAACTGAAACTGTATAATTGTAAGTTAAACCCCCTGCACCACTACATTCCCCACAATATTTTTTTTTTTTTTGTGTGTGTGTGTCACCAAAAACTGACACCACACCAAATAAGTGAGGAGGGTCAAGGAGGATGGAAAGACCGAGGAGAGGAAGCACTAACCAGACCTCCACTGGATGAGTGCAAAGAGGACCGGGACCTTTGGGAGGCTTTTTGCCACCAAAATTTCAGTAAAGACCATCGGTCGCCGCCAACAAGAAACCAAAGGTAAGCGGCTGTTACAATAATGCAAATGTATCTGCAATGGTTATCGACAGAGGTGGAGAGTACTGAAAATCTGGGGAGACTTGTTGTCACTCAGATTCAGAGAATGCTACAAGTTGTTCTCAAAAACAAATTTTTGATAATGGCCTGCGTGAAAACTCCTAGTAAGTAAATAATAATGATAATGATAATGATAATGATAATGATGATGATGATAATAATAATAATAATAA